>NC_081557.1:259064793-259092992 GCF_022355385.1 Mustela nigripes | reverse complement strand
TTAAAAAACTTGGAACCTAAACTATTTGAAAACCGTCCAAGGAAGAATTTCAGTGGGTTTTGAAACAGTTTGTTAAAAAATACAAGACCATCTGACTGGTTTATGAGAAGAACTGATTGATATTAGGAAAAGGGATATAATTACACACTTAAAGACCTGGTGATTAGATTGTGGAAAATAGGTGTTATGATTTAGCAATCATAGCCAATCCAAGGTGGGTATGATAATTTGGTAAGTACAGCCCAATTGTTCTGTTTGGAGATACACTTACTTGTGAGGTCATATGTGCAGCTGTGATTTCCTATGAAGTTGATTATTAAAATAAACTGAACACAAAAGCACACTTTTGAATTTCTGTATTGTATAGTATTAAATAAGTATTTTATAAAAGTAATGAGTTAATTTCATTGCTCCCAGCCAGTAAGATAGACTTCTTAAAATTATTAATGTATTTATGAAAAGTATTTGTTATAACTAACAAAATAAAAATTTAAAGCTTTGGGCTTTCTTCCTCAACTTTATCTCCTTTGTCTTTCATTTCTTCTACCTTTATTCTCAAAGGAGACTATTACCATTATCTGCCAAGTTCCTCAACTTTTATAGTTCAGAATCAGGAAGCCTCTTAGAGAGAAAAAGATCAGAAAAAGGAGTAAGGGGAGCTCAAAATGAAAGGTTACCTGAGATAATATATTGGGAAAAGGTTTCTGGGGCTGGTAGAGAGTACAAGGATGGTATCTTCCTCAAGTAATTGAGGAAGCTCCGTGCCTGGCACATAGTGAGTACTCAGTATATATTTGGATAAATGAGCCACAATTAACTTGTAGATCAAAAACAAAACAAAATGAACACTTTAACATCCTCTTTAGTCTAATTGAATTCTAAGAAATTTTATAAAAGGAAAGTCTAGAATTCAATGTTTTGAAAAATCTGGTGCAAAGAACCTAAATAAAAATCTGCCTCTGAGTAGATGTGTGTCAGAATTACCTTGAAAGCATTTAAAAATGCATGACAGCACTCTCTTCTGTTCAATAGAAATTCTGCTATGCAGGGGTGCCTGGCTGGCTCAGTGGGTTAGGTCTCTGCCATCAGCTTGGGTCATGGTCTCAGGGTCCTGGGATCGAGCCCCGCGTTGGGCTCTCTGCTCAGCAGGGAGCCTGCTTCCATCTCTTTCTCTGCCTGTCTTTCTGCCTACTTGTGATCTCTGTCAAATAAATAAATAAATAATCTTAAAAAAAAAAGAAATTCTACTATGCATTATTTTTGATGCTCTTTCTAAATAATATTTGACTTTGATGAGAAAAATCAGAAAGATACAATAAAGGAAGCATTTTCCCTTGCATAACCTAATTATCTCTACAATGCATTACTTTGACGTAGTGGTGCCTTCTTAGCACAAACCAGAGGTCTCAGAATCAAAAAACTCGCAGACCAAATTGGAACATTTGAATCCCGTGGTTTAGTAAATCAGTTAAAAAACACTTGTCAAGGGGCACCTGTCTGGTTCTGTTTTACCTGTCTGGTAAAACATGCAACGCTTGATCTCAGGGTTGTGAGTTCAAGCCTCATATTGGACGTGAAGCCTACTTAAAAAAAAGTTATAAAAAAATCCAACCCTCTCATTGAGAAGTAAGAAGAAAGAGGTGCACTGCTTTGGGTAGGGTTCAGGTGGATGGATTCCCGTGTTGCACAGCACTCATCTGTCCTGTCTCTCTCTGACACACTCTTCCCACTGATGGCATCCTCACAAAACCAGAGTTGAGGTTTGCTCCAGAAAGCTCAACAGGAGAGTGATCTAGGTTGGCTGTGCCTCCTTCTTTGTCAAAGAGAGGCAGGGGAAGTATGCTTGGCTATTGTTGCAGCTCCCCAATTAGCCTGTTGAAAAACTATGGAGTTTAGCACGAATGGGGCCTGAATGGGATCATATAGTGTCACCAATGGGTGGCTGAGGAAGAGAAGACAGGGGTCAGCCTGGAAATACCATTGTCATGACTTGGTCTGTACATCTTTTTCTATCTCTAAACATTCTTGTTTGTTCCTCAATATTTCATTTATTCTACCTTTTAGCATGTCTCACAGGCTACAAAGCTATTTGCGCTATATTTAACACATTTTATGAATTCTGCCTATCTGTCACAAGCCATTTACTTACTCTTTATCTATATTTAACGTATACAAGCATACCTCAGAGATATTGCAAATTCGATTCCAGACCACTGCAGTAAAGTGAATATTGCAATAAAGTAAGTCAAATGATCTTTTTGGCTTCCCAGTGCATATAAAAGTTATGTTTACACTCTACTGTAGTCTATTAAGTGTGCAATAGCACAATAGCATTATGTATAAAAATGTATATGCCTTAAACAAAAATACTTCATTTCTAAAACACACCATCATCTGAACTTTCAGTGAGTTGTAATCATAAATCACAGGTCACCAATAGCAAACACAAAAATAATGAAGAAGTTGGAAATATTGCAAAAACTACCAAAGTGTGGCACAGTGCTCACAAAGTGAGCAACTACTGTTGGAAAAATTGCACTGACAGACTTGCTCCATGCAGGGTTGCCACAAACCTTCAATTTGTAAAAAACACAGTATCTGCAAAAAGCATTCAAGTGAAGCACAACAAAAGGAGACATTCCTATACTATGTTTTGCCTGTGTCTCATGAGCTATTATGCTGAACACTGTTTACAGATTTCATCCATTTGGTTCATTTTTCTTGTCTTCTATGGCAAGAGTGAATATTCTCAAATAGTGCAGAAAACACGGATTTCGCAATCCCTTTTTTATGGGCCCCAGATATTTATGCAGTTGACTTTGAACAACATGAGTTTAAACTGTGTGGATCCACTTATTTAATGGATTTTTCCCTTTATAAGTACAGTACAGCATTGTACATGTCTTTTCTCTTTTTTTATGATTTTCTTAATAACATTTTCTTTCTTCTAGCTTACTTATTGTAGGAATACCATATATGATACCTATAACATACATAACATGTTAATCAACAGTTTATGTTATTGGTAAGGCTTCAGGTCACCAGCAGGCTAAGAGTAGTTGTTTCTGGGGAGCCAAAAGTTATAGGTAGATTTTGGACTATGAGTGGTTGACACCCCAACCCTTGTCTAAAAGTCGACTGTACCTTCCTTTATGTTCTGTAATAACTAATGTCTGTCTGAAAAGGGGCCATTAGATAATTTTAAGACTATACCTTTGATTATTACCTCATTGTCAAGAAAAACTGTTTTAAATAAGATGGTTTAGCTTACTGAAAAGTTTTGGTACACTTCGATAAATGAAAGCGTATTTTAATGGCTGCAAAGATGTTGGGATATGATCCTCCTGTGAATTTTATGGGTGAGTCGCCTTCTTGGGCAATCCACAGATCCGCACGGAGCAGGCCCTGGTTCCCCATTGCTTGGGATTCAAAGTTTTTCTTTTTCTTCCCGGCTCAAGGGAACGTCTTCCGGCGTGGGCCAAGCTTTTCTCTTTCAAACCCCCTTCACAGCGACTTAGGGTTCTGGAAGTCAAAGCCAGTGCGACATAGGGACTGTTCCTGCTGTCTGGCCATACACCTTCTTTGGGTGATGAGTCTCACAACGGGCTGCCTGACCGAATATACAAGCGAGGGAAAAGGGAAACGAAATATAAATTGTTATCTGAAAGCACGTCTAGTTGGTGTCCGCTGAGGTGAAGCTGTGATCCTCCGCTCTGCGGAGGCTTCTCTCCGTGTCTGACGGCCCAGCAGAGCGGGCTGTGAGGCTGGGCCATCGACGCGAGAGCCTACATTTAAGGCCTCTCCAGCATGGTGGTCTCAGAGTACTCAGACTTCTTTATTTCTAGGTGAATATTTTCTGATATTACTGTAAACTTCATTTTCTTTTTAATTGCGATATCTTCTCCATAGCTGCTGCTTTTTTCCGTCTCTGGCGCCTCAGTGACAGGTGCTGCTGCCTCAGCCGCCCATCTGCAATGGAGGGACGCGCAGAACTAATAGTTTCCTCATGAGGAGCAGTAAGCCGACCACTGCACAGCACCCAGCCCAATAATCGGCAGGCCTCCACCTCCTTCCACTTCAGCGGGCTGCCTCACCGCAAGACTGAGAGCTTAGAGCTGGCAGCTGAAGGCCAAGGGGTCCTGGTGGTCATAAAATGGAGACGCGCCCGGAAGTCCTCCACGTCCCATTTTAGACCACCATCCGCAAGAACGCCTGCGCAACGCTAGCAGCACTTGTCACGTGACCTGCAAGATCTGCGAGAACAGGGAGTGCCCCCATCTGCGCATGCCTGCTATCGGTGCTGCGCAGCCTGCAACATCCTGCATAGCCGGAAGCTGGGGGTTTTGAGAAGAGATCACCCACCTTCCGAGAGTCGGCCAATGCTCTTGCATCCCCAAAGCAGTAAGGGTGTCAGGCAATGTTTTTCTACAAGAGCAACATATTTGGAAACGCAGGTAAATTTTACCCTAAGCATCTTGCTAAGCTTTCCCATTATTTTAAATAATTTGCACATATTTTAGGTTTTTTTTCCTTTTTTTTTTTTGTAAAAATGACTGCACAGGGGCGCCTGGGTGGCTCGGTGGGTTGGGGCCTCTGCCTTTGGCTTGGGTCGTGATCCCGAGTTCCTGGGATCTGGCCCCGCATCGTCGTTGGGCTCTCTGCTCAGCGGGGAGCCTGCTTCCTTCCCCCTCCCCCACCTCCTTCCCTCTCTGCCTACTTGTGATCTCTGTCAAATAAATGAATAAAATCTTTTTTAAAAAATATTTTATTTATTTATAAAATCTTTGAAAAAAATCATTGTGCCGTATGTAAATAATAATAATTTTATTTTTCCCTTTCAGACTTAGGTCCAATTTCCCTTTCTGCCTTACAGCACTGGCCAGACCTTCCGTGCAGTAGCACATTTGCGTAAGACTGAAATACAAAGTAAGTGTATCTAGGGGGGGCTGGGTGGCTCCCGGTTTAGGTGTCTTGACTTTTGATCTTAACTCAGGTCTTGATCTTAGGGTGGTGAGTTCAGGTCCCTCACTGACTGGCGGGACTGTACTTAAAAAAATTAAGCTTAATGTTTTCCATTTAAAATGATTCTTTTTCTAAATTAAAAAAAATATTCTTCAGCTTAAGGTAGTTCCTTTCTACATCTAATTTAATATAGATTAAAAAAATAATCCATGTTGAATTTATTAAGTGCTTTTCTCCATACAGCTGTTGGAATGAATTGGAATGAACATTGGCCTTTATTTAACTTCTCTATTGCATTGAATTACATTTACGAATTTTTTTTTTTTTTCTGTCACATTTAACTGTGTTCTTTTTGGAGAGAAGCTCATTTTGGTTGTTTCTTTAATAGGATTTTGGTCCCTAATACCTACTGTTCCCCACCCACCTGCCCCTGCCTCCGTCTGTTTCTGAGTGAAATAAGCCTATAATTTTCCTTTCTCTATTTTGTATTGTGGTTGAGTTGAGATTTCCTTCTTTCTATCTTAACGTCTGGCAGAGTTTATATAAAATTGGACTAATCTGTATACTGACAGTTTTGCAGATCTGCTTTCTTCCCTGTGTAACCTTTGGGGCTATTTTTTTCTTGAGCGAAGATTTTAGCTACCTCTTCAATTTATGTAATAGTTATAGGGCTATTTGAGTTTTTTCTTTTTGAACAAGTCTGTAAGATATATTTTTTAAGAATATGTCCATTCATTAAGTTTGACAGATTGTTAGTATATATTTGTTTATGCCATTTTCTTACCTTACTTTTAATGCTCACTTTATGGGTAGGTAGATTGTTAACTTGTGCCTTTTCTTGTCTACTCTTGATCTGTCTTACTAAAGATGATTTTTTGTTTTGTTTTGCTTTTGCTAACCTTTGGTTTTTAAATCTTCTCTGTTCTATTCTTATGTTCTGTTTAATTAACTTTGACTCCTATTTATTGTCTTTTTTGATGTTATTTGGGATTATACTGTTGTTCATTATATAACTTCTTAAGGGTGTTTAATTCATTTTAAGAGTATAAACTTTATTACAGTATTTGGGCACTTTACTTTCTATATCTTATATTTCTTGGGTTTTTCTCTATTCTTATTTATTTATTTATTTATTAAAACCTTTTTTGGCTTTGTTTTGTGTGGCGGAACTCTGTGTAACAAAGCCTTTGAGTCTTTGAATGCCTGAAATTAATGGCCTCATATGCTGATGACAATTCTGTTAAATATAAAATTCTGGGTTCTCTTCCATTAGTACTTCGGAAACACCACTCCATTGTCCTCTTACATCCAGTGTTGGTAATGAATTATGTCAATCTGATTTATTTTTCTTTTGAAAAACTTTTAGAGTTTTCTCTTGGTTTTAAATATTCCTAACTAACTTAATTTAGTGTACTAAATATGTTTAGGGCTTTTCCTGTATCATTTCCCTTTTACTCTGAGATCTCTCATCTTTTTAAAGTTTTTTTTAAAAAGATTTTATTTATAAATTTGAGAGAGAGAGAGAGAGAATGCTCACATGAGTGGCTGGGGTGGGGGGGGGGGGCAGGGTAGGGCAGAGGGAGAGGGAGAAGCAGGTTCCCCGCTGAGCAGAGAGCCCAAGGCTGGGCTCTATGCCAGGACCCTAGGATCATGACTTGAGCTGAAGGCAGATGCTTAATTGAGTGATCCACCCAAGCATCCCTCTTGTCTTTTTAAATCTGAAAAATACATTTGTATTTTCTCTTCAAATATTGTTTGTTACCCATTTTTCTTTTTTTCAGGGAATTCTTTTAGTTGGATATTAGCACACTACTTCTTCATATCTCATACTTTTTTTTTAATACTTTATATTTACATGTTCTTGTTTTTTTCATCTGGGAGATTTCTTTCATTTATTCTTCCAGTTTGCTAATCTATTCCTCTACTGTATCCATTCTCTGTATCCCAGTGTTTGGGCTCTTTATTTCAGTTACTATATTTTCACACATAATATTTCACTTGCTTTTCTGTTTTTTTAAAATTTATTCATATTTCTAACATCTTTCCTTATTTTTTTTAGTAATTGTATCAAGATAACTATTTGTCTGTTGTTCTAATAGTTCTGCTTCTGATAGATGCAGTATTCCAACATGTATTTTCTTTTGAAGTAATTGTGCTCCTCAAATGTTTTGTTGATTTTTCTTAAGAGCTCAGTTTTTCTGGTAGTATGAGCTTCTTTGCCAGTTAGTGCTCAGTATCTGATGGCCCCAAATTGCTCAGTGTGTTGGGGGTGGGGTCACTGGCCTTTGAGTCTGTCACTCCTAGTTCATAAATCCCAGGCGAGAGAGCCATTCTGCATCACACAGAGAAGCAACATTAGGAGAAAATACATCTCAAATTGTATTTCAGGCCCTGGGACTTGGAGGGGGAAGGTGCAACTCCCCAAAGTTACTTAGTTCCTTTCTGTTTTCTTCTAACTTTTCATAAACTGTTTTAGATTGGGTACCCTAGGTAACAGACTGAGATGAAGATTTATTTATAGGAATGTATTGGAGTGTGGTCTCAGGAACAATACCTTTAAGGAAGCAGGGGAAGCAGGGTTGGACAGGGGGTGGAGTGAACCGTGATGCTGTTGCAGCAGGGGTTTCACTCATTCCACAGGAACTCTGGAGAGGAAGCCTTCAAAGTGTCTAACATTGAGGCAAGGGGACTGGAATTTGGTACCATCCTCTCTGTAGTTGATCTGTAGTTGAATGCAGGCTATGCCTGTGTTTTCTGGTATGTTTTTAATGTTCAGCGCTGTTTTCTGGGGTGGTTTCAAGTTTGGTTGTGATCATTGAGATGGCTTTAGATGGAGTGGTCTCAGGGTGGTTTGGGTTCAGTGATGGTCTCTCTTTTTTTAGTTTTGTATTTATGTGCTACATTTTTGCTATTCTTTTATTTTTTAATCTTTCTGAATATCTTTGTTTTAGTTATTCTTTATTAATGGTTCTCTTTTGGATTTTGCTGTTAGCCAATCTGAAAATCTTTTTTTTTTGTAGGTAAGTTAAGCGCATTTATATTTATTGATATGATTGACATGTTTGGATTTAGCTATGTCAAAAAATATTATATATATATATATACATATTCAAATCATTCTGTGTTCTCTTTTTTAGATCTTTCCATGTTTAGGAAGATTTTAATTTTTTTTTATTCTGATATCTTATATAACACCCTTCGTCTCTCATTTTTTGAATACTGTCTATTATTCACTGCTAGGAGCAATACTGAAATCAGTTACTAGTTTTTTTCCCCAACCTTTTTTCTCTATCCTAGAATTTAATTTGAATTATCTATTTACTCTCTGATAATGTCTGTAAAGCATCAATGAGCTTGTACTTTCTGTATATTCTCCTATTAGCGAGTAGTACAATTTCTGAAAGTTGTACTGTATCTACATTATGAGAGCATATAACCATTACATACTATATCTTTTTCCTATTAAATCTTAGTTGTACAGGAAAATATATACTCATTACTCACCATGAACCCATTTTTGATATCTTGTGTAGCATTTATTTTTTTTTCTTTTTTAAAAAAATTAGATGTAGCTGACATATATTAGTGTTAGGTGTACAATGGTGATTTCATTTTGTATATAATGCAAAATGCTTATTACAGTAAGTTTACTTAACATCTGTCATCATACATAGTGACAGTTTTTTTTCTTATGAGATTTTTTTTTTTAAGATTTTATTTATTTATTTGTCAGAGAGAGAGAGAGAGAAACAGAGAGATATACAGCACAAGCAGGGGGAGAGACAGGCAGAGGGAGAAGGGGAAGCAGGCTCCCCACTGAGCGGGGAGCCTGGTGCAGACTTGATCCAAGATTCCAGGATCCTGTCCTGAGTGGAATGCAGATGTTTAACTGACTGAGCCACCCAGGCATCCTGAGAACTTTTTTTTTTTTATGATGAGAACTTTTAAAGATCTACTCTCTTAGTAACCTTTAAAATACACAATACAGTATTATGAACTGTAGTCACCAGGCTGAATAGTAAATCTGTAGGACTTACCTTACAACTGGAGGTTTGTACCTTTTTTTTTTTTTTTTAAAGATTTTATTTATTTATTTGACAGAGAGATATCACAAGCAGATGGAGAGGCAGGCAGAGAGAGAGGAGGAAGCAGGCTCCCTGCTGAGCAGAGAGCCCGATACAGGACTCGATCCCAGGACCCTGAGATCATGACCCGAGCCGAAGGCAGCGGCTTAACCCACTGAGCCACCCAGGCGCCCCAGGTTTGTACCTTTTGACCATTTTACATATTTGTCATCCCACAACCCTGCTCTACTTCTCTGTTCTAAACACCAATTTGATATGTTCTCTGTCTCTATTAGCTGTGTTTTGATTTTTTGTTTTTTTAGATTCCACATATAAGTGAGATCATATGGTATTTGTCTTTGTCTGACTTATTTCACTTAGCTTAATGCCTTCAGGATACATCCATGTTGTCATGATCTTTTTTTAATAACTGGATAATGTTCCATTGTGTGTGTATACACACACACACACACGCACCACATTTTATTTATCCATTCATCCATTGATGGATACTTAGGTTGTTTCCTTGTCTTGGCTATTGTAAATAATGCTGCAGTGAATATGGGGGTTTCCTTTCTATTCTTTTCTTTTTTATTGTACAGATCCCAGTATGTGAGCCACAGACCTCAACTTACAATAGTTACAGAGGGAGACAAAAGAGATAAATTAAACTGCTCATTTAAACTTTTCTCAGCAACCATGGATAATGTGAATTTGTGAGAAGATGTGTAGTGTAGACATGTAAAGGAAAAAGAAAAGAAAGAGGAAGTTTCTGTCCCAGCTTTTTCTGATTGCTTGTGTTTCCATGTTTCTGAAATGAGCCAAGAAAAGCTGCCCACTAAAAAGGTATAGGATAACGAAATGGATTTAATATGTATAGATTCTTAGTGTCTAGTGAAAAAAAGAAAGGGACTCTGACACTCCATTTCCAAATTACAGAAAAAGTGTTACTCTTGTTTAATTATGCGGTCCTTTCTATTCTTTCAGATGTTGGCAAAATTTTCTGTGCACCATTTTAATGTTTTGTGTTGTAATTGTTTTACGATTTAACGTCACTTAAATTTATATTTTCTGCCTCTTCTTTCCACACTGATTTGCATCATACAAAAAACTTACACAAAAGAGAAAATTCATACAGGACAAATAAGAATATTGTATTGGGGCAGTTTTGGTTAAAGTTAGCATTTTACATAACAAAATAGGATATGGCAGAAGTCATCTCAAAATGTGGTATGTGCAACTACATTATAATTAACCACGTCCATATTAAAATTTTACACCAACTGTAAATTATGGCCTAAGATAAAACTCAGTAAAACTCATGCTTGAGCCAGAGTTTGCTTTCCTTGGCTCAAATTGTTTTTTAAATTTAAATTCAATTCAGTTAACAGAATAGTCTGTTACTAGTTTCAGGGGTAGAATTTAGTGATTCATCAGTTACATATAACACCCAGTGCTACTGTCATCAAGTGCCTGCCTTAATCCCATCACCCACTCTCTCCCCTTCCCTGACTCTCTCCCCTTCAGCAGCTCTCTCTTTCCTCTAGTTGAGTCTTTTATGGTTTGCCTCCCTCTGTTTTTATCTTAAATTTTGCTTCCCTTTCCCTGTGTTCATCTTTTTTGTTCCTTAGATTCCACATGTGAGTGAAATCATAATGAGTGAAATCCTATGGTGTTTGTCTTTCTCTCACTGACCTATTTTGCTTAGGTAATACCCTCAGGTTCCATCCATGTCCTTGCAAATGGCAAGATTTTATTCTTTTGGATGGCTGAATAATAGTTATTTCATCTTGTATATATATATATGTATATATTTATGTGTGTGTGCTTCTGTATCTATACTGTATCTTTGTTCATCTGTTGATGGAGATCTGGATTCTTTCCATATTTTGGCTTCTGTGGACATTGCTGCTATAAACATTGGAGTGCGTGTGCCCCTTTGAATCACTATTTTTGTGATCTTTTGGATAAGTACCTAGTAGTGCAATTGCTGGATCACAGGGTAGTTCTCTTTTTAAATTAAAATTTTTTTTTAATTTTTATTTTTTCATCTTTAATTAAAAAAAAAAAGATTTTATTTATCTGTGGGAAGGAGGGAGCACAGGTAGGGGGAGTAGCAGGCAGAGGGAGAAGCAGACTCCTTGCTGAGCAAGTAGCCCAATGTGGGACTTCATCCCAGGATCTTGGGAACATGACCTGACCTGAAGGCAGACGCTTAATGCTTAACTGACAGAGCCACCCAGATATTCCCGTTTTTTTTTTTTTTTTTAAAGATTTTATTTATTTATTTGACAGACAGAGATTACAAGTAAGCAGTGAGAGAGGAGGAAGCAGGCTCCCTGCTGACCAGAGAGCCCAATGTGGGGCTTGATCCCAGGATGCTGGGATCATGACCTGAGCCGAAGGCAGAGGCCTTAACCCACTGAGCCACCCAGGCGCCCCAGATATTCCTGTTTTTAACTTTTTGAGGAACCTCCATACTGTTTTCCAGAGTGGCTGCACTGGTTTGCATTCCCACCAACAGGGTAAGAGGGTTCCCCTTTCCTTAAATCCTTACCCTTGTTTTGACAACAAACTGCTGACTTCGCATTGGATAAGCAGTAGAGAAGAAAATAGTACATTTCTGTGAACCAATCCATAGTAATAAAGGATAGCTGATTCTCTTCTGGTAACCAATTAGATTTTTAGCAAGATTTATTTATTTATTTTAGAGAGAGAGCTCTCACGCATGCACGAGTGGGAGGGGCATAGGGAGAAGGAGAGAGAATCTCCAGCAGACTCTCAAGCCGAGCACAGAGGCTGCTGTTGAGCTCAGGACCCTGAGATTATGACCTGAGCCAAAATCAAGAGTCAGATGCTTAATGGACTGTACCACCCAGGTGCCCCACCAATTAAATTTTTAAATAACAAATCCAATAGAAACAGAAATGCATCCAAACAGACTGTATCCAAAGATCGCTATGTAAACAGAAACTATGTTCTAAATGATATTAAACTTAGAGAAAGAATAGAACCAGTCGAACCTATCATTTATTAGCACCGAGCATGTGCTAGTTAGTAGGCTAGGTAGTTTTTGTACCTCATCTTGTTTAATCTTTTTAGTGAATTTTATGTATTTGTTTATTAAGGTCTGTAGTTTACATTAGGGTTCACTCTTTGTATTGTTCATTCTGTGGATTTTGGCAAATGAAAAATACCTTGTGTCCTCCATTATAATACCATCCAGAGTACTTTCACTGCCTTAAAAATCCCTTGTACTTTCTGGTCACCCACAGCCTCTCACTCCTCACTCTTGGCAACCATTGATCTTTTTTACTGTCTTCAGAGTTTTGTATTTCTCAATGTGTCACACAATCTGAATCATATAGTATGTAGTCTTTCCAGACTGGTTTTCTTTACTTAGCAATATGCACTTACGCTTCCTCCATGTCTTCTCATGACTGGCGATTGATTTCTTTTTATTACTGAATTAGTACTCATCATATGGATGTACCAAAATTTGTTTAGCCATTCAGTTATTGAAACACACCTTGGCTGCTTCATGTGCGGGTTTTTATATAGACATAAGTTGTCAGCTCCTTTGGGTAAATATTTAGGAGTGGGACTTCGGCATCATGTGCTAAGTCCATTTTTAGCTTTTTAAGAAACTGCCAGACTGTCTTGCAAAGTGCGTGTACTGTTTTGCCTTCTTGTTGCTTCATCTTTTAGTAGCCCTCTGATGTATGTATTTTGCATTTGCTACTTAGATAGGAAAACTGAAATTCCAAGAGGTTACATAATTTGCCCAAAGTCACACAGAAGAGGAAGGACTAGTGCTGGATTTCAAATTTGAGTTGGTCTGGTTTTAAAGTGGGTGATCTTTCTGTTACACTATGCTGTGTCTTTGAGCAAATCAAGCAGTAAGCTGGGTAGTGTCCTTTAATGGTGCATGTATATGTAGCCAGTTTCTACTATGTATGTATGTGTGTATGTGTGTATTAATGCCTCTGAGTTTAAAGCTAGACATGAGGAAAATACTCTATTGTGTAAGCTTAAAAGCTTTCCTTATTTCCCTGGGCCAGGGAGTCACTCTTCTCCCCTCTTGTGTCACAGCTTTTAGAGGAGCAGCAAGGCCCTGTGAATATGGGCTAGAGGTAGCCATTCCTCATTACAACTTTAGCTACAGCCAAGAAGACAGTTTGCTATCATTAAACTTTGCATTGACTCCATAAAAGCACTTTAAGTAATGCAAATAATCAAAAGATTTCTGAATTCAAGGCTTTGTTTTATTTATTTATTTTTTTATTATTCTTTTTTTTTTTTAAAGATTTTATTTATTTATTTGACAGAGAGAGAGATCACAAGTCGGCGGAGAGTCAGGCAGAGAGAGAGAGAGAGAGAAGCAGGCTCCCGCTGAGCAAAGAGCCCAATGCGGGACTCGATCCCAGGACACTGAGATCATGACCTGAGCCAAAGGCAGCGGCTTAATCCACTGAGCCACCCAGGCGCCCCTCAAGGCTTTGTTTTAAAAGAACTAGAACACTAGCAGCTCTCTGTTCTAGGATGGAAGGCTGGGGGGAAAAAGTCACTGGCTGTCACTTATAATTGTTTTGCCAGAAACAGCTTAACGTGACTATTACCGACTCATACTTGTAAGCTAGCTAGGCTATTTAGTCACTTAAAATTTTCAGCTCAAGACAGGGTAGTTTTGCATTGTACTTTTTTTTTTTTTTTTGAAAAATTTTATTAATTTATTTGACAGAGATACAGAGAGAGAGAACACAAGCAGGAGGAGTGGGAGAGGGAGAAGCAGGCTTCCCACTGAGCAGGCAGCCTGATGCTGGCTTGATCCCAGGACTCTGGGATCATGACCTAAGCCAAAGGCAGACACTTAACAACTGAGCCACCGAGGCGTTCTGCATTGTACTTGTAACGTGGGATCTGAAATATTCCTCATTCTCAACACGGACACAAATCCAGATGGACTTGTATCTCATTTAACAGATCATGACAACATACAGTGTACTTGTTGGGGCCGAGTGACAGGCAGAGATGGTCGGCGGGGACAGGAGGCTTGGCCAGACTGTGTACACTGATACTACAGGGTTTGAGGCCCAGCCTTGTCTTCTACCTAGTATCATCTTGAAGCATGATGTGGAGACCGTTCCCCCATTGGGAATAATATTTTCTATAAGGTAATACACATTTCAGCCAGATTGTATTCTGAAAAGTATCTAGTAAAACTCCCTATTATCAAAGCATAATTCTTTTTCTCTCTTCTTCTGCCAGCAGTTCCAACAAGAGTAGTCACACCAGCTTTTAAACAGGGTGCAGAATGTCTACTCAAGGGGCACCTGGGTGGCTCAGTCAGTTATGCATCTGCCTTTGACTCTGGTCCTGCTATCAAGCCCCACGTCGGGCTCCCTGTTCGGTGAGGAGTCTGCTTCTCTCTCTCCCTCTGCTCCTCTCCCTGCTCATGCTCTCTCTGTCACTCTCTTGTGCTCTCTTTCTCAAATAAATATATTAATTTAAAAATAATCTTCTTCAAGGGGAAGTACAATTTGTTACACCCTGGAGAAATAGCTTAAGAAGATTAAGAAGAGTTTGACACTTGTTCTCACCAATAATATGATCTGGTTAATTTGGGAAATGTATTTTATACTACAGTTTGGATAAGTTTAGAAGGACTGTGCTTTGTTGATGGTCCTTTGTTTAGGAAGCTCATATAATTTTTCACCTGTTGGTTGAAGTTCTAGGAGAATATTTCTCTGGCTGCCCCTTGTAGAATTGTCTGGAATTCTCTCAGGGAGGACACAGGTTGAGGGGAAGGAATGAAATTGTTGAATATGAAAACAGGCGAAGTTCTTGGAAATTTTATGAAAATTTGGGAGCTATAATCTGTTTAGAACTTACGATGATATGCTCAGTACTAAAAACTACACACCGTGCTGTCTCAAACTCACAAAATGTTTTGAGATAATAAATACCTACTTCCTTATTTCATCGTCATTTTCTTAAAAGGCAACAACAGACTGCAAAAGTTTCTGGGATCTGTTTTATTAGTAAAACTAAAAGCATCTGGGAAGATAGAATAGGAATAAATAGGTCATGTGTATATGTCTTAATTTTTCCATTTTTTTACACAGCACCAACTCATGCATTTATGCTAAAAGGTCATAAAAAAACAAGTGTCAGTCTAGTTTTCAGAGCACCTCAGCCCCATTCTTTCCTTGTCTCTGGATCTATTTCATTTTGTTTTTTTTTTTTTTTTTACTAGGTCTGGACCCTTTGCTTCTGTTCTTTGTGCTTTTGAATGATCTTGGTTTCCCCATCTTCACACCTTTGTGTTCCTATATAAGACTGTGGCTTGTGTTCAGTCCTGTAGTTTTTTGGGCTCTGGGCTGCTTCGGATGGGATGTTTATATCACCCTGGCACGTAAGACACAACCAACTCTACTTACACTCTAACTTCTCCCCAGGAAGAATGCAGACCTTGGAAATTTTATTTCTTCCATACTGACACAAATCAAAGGGCCTCATTAGGTAATTTTTTGTTGTTCTAATCAATGGCTAGTAACCATATCTTTTTTAAAACGAGGAGAAGCTTCAAATTTATGTTGAAAAGTTTTATGGTAATAATTGACTCCCAACACAGACACTTCAGAGAAACATCAAAGTTTTAAAAATTCTAAACATTAGAGTTACTGAAATCAGTGGGGAAAACAATACTACTGTAATATTTAACCAGATATTTTCCAAGGTAATGATTTTGTTTTCCTTGGATAAGTATCTAGCAGTGGAATTACCGGATCATATAGTATTTTTGTTTTTAATATTTTTTAAAGCAGTCTCTATGCTTTGTGTGGAGCCCAGTGTGGGCATGAACTTATGTTCCCAAGATCAAGACCTGAGCTGAGATCAAGAATTTGACACTTAACCACTGGGCCATCCAGGCATCCCTCTGTTTTAAATTTTTTGAGAAGCCTCCCTACTGTTTTCCTAGTGGCTGCACCAATCTACATTCCTTCTAACAGTACACAAATGTTCCCTTTTCTTTATACCCCCTCCAACACTTGTTATTTTTTGTCTTTTTGATAATAGCCATTCAAACGGTTGTGAAGTGATATCTCATTTGTGGTTTTGATCAGTTTTGTTGAGCAAGTTTTATGTACCCATTGATCATTTTAAAAAAAGATTTTATTTATTTATTTGACAGAGATCACAAGTAGGCAGAGAGAGGGGAGGAAGCAGGCTCCCTGCTTTGCAGAGAGCCTGATGTGGGGCTCGATCCCAGGACCCCAGGATCATGACCTGAGCCGAAGGCAGAGGCTTTAACCCACTGAGCCACCCAGGTGCCCGCATTGATCATTTTTATGTCTTTTTCAGAAAAATGTCTTTTCAGTTCCTCTGCCCATTTTTAAATCAGATTTTTTTTTCTCCATTAAGTTGTATAAATTCTTTATGTGTTTTGGATATTAACCCCTTACCAGATACATGATTTGTCAATATTTTCTCTCAGCCATAGGTTACCTTTTCACTTGTTGATGATTTCATTTCCTCTGCAGCTTTTTAATTTGATGTAGTATCACTTGTTTAGTTTTGCTTTTGATATCAAATCCAAAAAAATTCTTGCCAAGAGCAGTGGCAGAGAGCTTACTGCCTATGTTTTCTTCCAGGAGCTTTATGGTCTCAGGTCTTGGTTCGTCTTTAATCCATTCCTAGTTGATTTTTGTGTGTGCGGTAAGATAGTGCTCCAGTTTCATTCTTTTGCGTATAAAAGAATTTGTTCTTCCAACGCTATTTTTTGAAAAGAATACCCTTACCCTATTGTATATTCTTGGCTCCTTTGTCCTAAGTTAATTGACCATATATGTGCGAGTTTATTTCTGGGTTCTCTCTTTTGTTGATTTTTGTGTCTGTTTTTGTGCCACTACTGTGTTGTCTTGATTAGTATAACTTTGTAATACAGTTTGAAATCAGAAATTGTGATGCCCCTAGCTTTGTTTTTCTTTCTCAAGGTTGGTTGGATCTTCAGAGTCTTTTTTGGTTCCATACAGATTATAGCATTGTTTTTTCTATTTCCGTGAAAAATGCTACTGGAATTTTGACAAAGATTGTATTGAGTCTGCAGATTGCTTTGGGTAGGATAGACATCTTAACAATACAAATTTTCCCAACCCATGAGCAGGGCGTATCTTTTCAATTATTTGTGCCTCCTTCAGTTTCTTTTATCAGTGTCTTACAATTTTCAGTGTATCATTATTTTACCTCCTTGTTAAATTTGTTCCTAGGTACTTTATTATTTCTGATGCAATTGTAAATTGAATTGCTTTCTTAATTTCTCTTTCTGGTAGTTCTGAGATGTAGACTAGTAGAACTAGTCTCTACTAGTCTGAGATGAGACTGAAGGAACAAATTAAGTGAGAAAACTGGGGGTCTTTTATTGTCAGTCTGGGAAGCATCAGGCAAATGGCATTTGGATTGGAATGTATTTTTAAGTTAAGACTTAAGTAAAGATTAAATTAATCTAAGTAAATCAGTCACTTTGTTTAAAAGATTAAAAAAAACCCCAGTGTTCAGAGATACTGAGTATCCTACCCAGGTCATTGGCTAATTAGTGGCAGGGTTGACAAGAATGCAGATGTTTATTTTCACCCTTCTCGGAATCTTCAGTGGTAAGGGTTTTCCAGATATGCACAATGAAAATAGATTGCCATTTGAAGTCTTTATTAGTTGACAAAAAATCTGAATAAAATCATCAGAGTTCTCAGTAGTAGTAACACAAAGTAAAGATACCTCTACATTCCAAATTAACATTATCTGTCTATACCAAGTAGGTAGTTTTTATTCTTATGTTGACTAAAGTCAGGGTTTAATTTCAGAGACAATTTTGCACATGTGACATCAGGGCAGTAGTTTGGTTTGCTTTAAAACACATTTAAATAGATGGTTAAAAGTTTTAGAAAATATTCTGCTGAATACATTAAATTAATGTGAATTAATTGAATTAGTAAGATAATATTAATTGAATTCATACAAAAATATGACAACAGCTATGTGAACATACACAAAAAGTCTTCTTGTGATTTACAGAGGCTAGAATGAAGTACATTGGATCCAGATTAACTTACAAATACAATAAATATCAACCACAAAGCCTAAACAATTATATGCTCTCAGATATGTAGTGCCAGAGACCTGATTTGTGTTTGGCTGCCAGATTTTGTGTTCGCTCACTTCAGATCTTCACTTCACATCAACTTTCCTCCTCCTTGGTTCACAATTTGTGGAATAGAATTGGATTTCAAGTTTTAAGATGATTGTTTAAAGGACTTTGTCTCTAGTAACACCATGATAGGTCTATCTAGATTTACATGTTTTTGTTTACTTGAGAGACCTAATTTTATCCCTTTATATTTGTGGGATTAGACAATTCAGGTGGGTTCTCACTTCAGGTACAGAGTAGTGACCTTAAGGTTTGCAACATTTAGGGAAAAATAAATAGTTCTCAATCCATATAATTTTTGCTGTTTAGCTATTATCTTCCCTCCCCTCAGTGGGCTATCTCTGTAGGTTCCACAAAGTGATCTTAAATTATGGTTATGCACCTGTTTTGTGGGATAGAGGTGGTTTTTCACGTTAATAAGTCATGTGAGGTAAATCGATTCAAAGAGTAGTGATAGTGCTTTAAATTTGAGGAATATTGTAATTTCACTTTGAGATTGGTGGTAAAAGTAAAGGTGGTAGTTCTGCACTCATAAATCATATCTGACAACAGAACGCTTCATAATGTACCATGTACTATTTCTTTGGTGGAACACCAGAAATGTACTTTAGTATCTCATAAAGATATTGCCAGAATTGAGAATTTGCATTTGGGATGGAAGGTGAGGTTGTTTGTTCAACAGTAGTATTTTGAGTAGTGGCCGGAGTGGTAATTTCGATTGTGGGTGCAGCTGTAGTTTGGTTAATTTCAGGTGTAGAACTGGTTGGGGAAGGATTAGGTGTGGTATCTTGGGCAGCTGTGGTGCCCAGTGGAGTTGAGGAAGGTTCTGGTGCTGGTGTAGGTAGGGAAGATGTAGGGGGGGCAGCTGTGGTGCCCAGTGGAGTTGAGGAAGGTTCTGGTGCTGATGTAGGTAGGGAAGATGTAGGGGGGGCAGCTGTGGTGTCTGGCAAAGCTGGGGAAGGTTGTGGTGATGGGGTAGCTGCAGGGGAGCTCGTGTTAGCTTGTCCTACCGATGTGGTTGTAGCAATAAGTGGAGTCATACCTGGAGATGTGGGACTGAAAGATGTGGTTTGAGTGTTAGCCGCTGAGGTGGTAGCCGCTGAGGTGTTACTGTCCACACTGCTACTTTTCACTGGACACTTAAATGGCGGGGGACGTTTTGGCTTTGGCTTTCTCCTTTTTGTATATAAAGGCTTTGGGAATTTGTATGGAACAGAAATTAAATGCCTTTTAATTAATATATTCCAGTTAGGTGGAAATTTTGAATGCAGTAGTAGTTGGCGGTCTAATGTAAGTTGTTGGACATCATTCTTTTTGTGATGTATTTTCCATGGCTGCTTTTGACCTTCACTGAGCTGTGGAAAGAAAGAAAATGCAAGAGCTGAAAACATCCATTATCAACTAGTAGATTCTTGTGGAATGTTGGGTGGGCAGTATTTGTGGAGTTTTGGGAATGGAACTCGGATTGCAGTGGGTTGATTGATTATTCTAATTTTGCCAAATCTCAAGAGCAAATTGCTATTGAAGAGTTTCATTTTGTTAAGCATTTATTTCTGAGCTAGCTACAGTGGATGTATTCCTGTGGGTTCAAGCTTGGAGGATTAACCAGATCTGCTCTTTGTGTTTATAGTTTCTCTCTTCTTCCACTGTAGAAAACGATCAGGTTACTGCCTGAGGACTGAGCAAAAAGGGTACCCTGTTTGCTGCACTCTAGACTCATGAAACTTCTGTCAGAGACATTCAGCTGAGATCAAGGAGTCTTTTCTGAATCACACCTTTCACATCGCCATCATCAAAAAAAAGGAAAACAACAAAATCCTAAACAAACAACTTATCAAATACCCTACTTCACCTTTATATCCTCCACATTGAAGAAAATTTAGTTTTTAGCTTTTTTAAATTGGAAAAAGAACTTTGGTTATTCGTATTTAGTTTATTTATTTAAAATAGGCTCTACACCCAACTTGGGGCTTGAACTCAGAACCCCAAGTTCCTGAGTCACAAGCTTTACCAACTGAGCCAGCCAGGCGTCCTGGCCACTACCTTTTAATTGTATCGTTATAAAAATTATAATTACAGAAACAGATGTATCAATCCTATGATATTATAGGAAAATATTGCATGTTTATGCATTTTGTCTGGAGGAGACCTATAGCTTTCATGATTTCTCAAAGATACTCACATCTGAAAATAGCACTGATTTACTCCATTTCCCCAACAAATACTTGATCTTTTTTTTCCAGTACGCCTGAATGGCTTTCTGGCCTATCCTTGACAACTTATACTAATCAGGTATTCTCTACCTATCTCACAGGTTGCCTCATAGTTCTTCTTGATACTAAATGGATTTTTTTTTTTCTGGGGGGGGGGGGGGTCCATTCTTAACAGAACTGAGATTTGTTTTTTTTTAGGTATTCATTCTTGGTCCAAATTTTGTATTTTGGCAGCACATAGAAGATCCTAGCGATGTTCAAAATTTGAAAATATTTACCATGTCATTTGGGTTTTATATTCTGCAACATTAGCATTCTTACTTCTTGACATTATTTGACTTAGAGTACCATAACTGTTTCAATATCTTGTCTCTAAACATACTGTAATTTATCTATATTCTTTTTTCCTGCATTTCATCTCATACTGAATTTTAAATGATCAGTTACATTAATTTAAATGAGAGAAAAGAAATATAACATAAGGATAAGGGGGCACACTCAGAGTTCCAAGCAAGTATGGGTTATTTTTTACCTTCTGATAACTTCCATATAAACCCTTTTGACCACCTAATAGATAAATCATTCCAGTCCCCCACTAAGGCTTGGCATAGGCAAAGGTGACAACCTTTGAGAGACTGGCAGTTGTCCAGCTAAGATAACTTCCTCAGAGACTAATATACATAGCCTTAAAAATAACTTTGGAAAGAATAATCTTTTAAAAAAATTACATTATCCAGGACATTTCAGTTCATAACTGTGAATGTTCATGTATTAAAATATTGGCTTATGATCCACATAACTGGTATTTTTGCAAAGCTGTCTTATAAGTGGGCATAGAATTCCAGATTAATACTGAGTGACTTTTGGCAAATCACCTAATTTCACTAGATCTCAGTGTACTCATTCCTGAAGTGATTCAGATTAAATTAAATTGCAGATCCGAAGTCTAACTCTATGACTTCTTTGCTTTCAAACTATTTCCAATAATTAACTCCTGTTCATTCCCTTAATCAGATGATTAGCTTCATGAGGGTGGGGGTTTTGTTTTGTTAATCTCTGTATGCCCAATACCTAAAATTATGTCTGGCTCATAATAGGCACCCACTAGATATTTGCTGAATGAACAAATTCATAGAATTGATAATAAAAAAGCTAAATTTCTCATCAAATAAAATCTTAACATTTATAAGTGTTTGTTATGTGAAAAAGTGTCAGCTCTTTTAATTTAGATGACCAAAATATATCTGTGATCTCTTGATGAAGACAAATTAATTAAAATCTTACTAGCTTTAAAGTTAGCTTAGCAGACAACATGTATTAAATGGCCAGTTTGACTAGTTTACTTAAAATATATTGGCTAATAATTATGATTGGCAGTTATGGATAGCTCTGACAGAACTTTTTGATTAGAATTGGGATTAAGGAAGTTTGAGAGTGGGTGGTGTTGGAAATGCCTCTGAGAGTTTGAGTTTAGATTGAAGGATGGAAGTAGTTATAATAAATATAGGTAAGCCAGGAAGAGCATATTTAATATATCCTCATTTGCTTGTTCACATCTGTCATTTATCTTTGTAAAAAAGTCCTTATACTTTTTTGTGCACTTACTTTGTGTCAGGCCCTGTTTTAAGTGGTTTACAAATACACATTTTCTTAATTCCTGCGTTGGTGGTATAGTGGTGAGCATAGCTGCCTTCCAAATACACATTTTCTTAATTCCTTAGCAACACCAGACGGTCAGTACTATTATTATCCTCATTATAAAGATGAAAGAACTGAATCCCAAGGAGATTAAATTTTAGGAGAATATATAACAATTTTAGGAGAATATTTATGACAATTTATAACAATTATAAAATTTATAACAATTTAGTCTCCTAAATTATATATTTATGTTATAAATATATAACAATTTTACAGTCATGATTTTTACATCTGTACTCAGTTTTATAGTTTATAAATACACATGGTGCTTATTATTCTTCAGCAGCTTTGTGAGGCATTTACTGTTACTACTTTTTCCCTGTTGGGGCCCTGTAGATAAATTATAGTTCAAGATTTATCTGGATGTTCAGATGATGAGCATAAGCCGACATTTTCTGAGCACCATTAGAGTGCACTTTTTGCTATAACCATGGAAATCAGTGCTAGGGTCTGGGCAAAGCCCAAGATAGATAGATAGATAGATAGATAGATAGATAGATAGATATTTTGGTGGGGGTATGGATATTATGTGGTAAGTGGGGAATAGGAGATTACCCAAGAGTAATTCTGTCTACTTTAGCAGTTCTCCTGCCTTCTCTATTTTTTATAGTCATAGTATTCTGAAGCTATTCAGTCTCACTTAATAAATCTACATGTCACTTCTTAACCCTCCCTTCAAATTTGTCAAAATAAAAGTGAACATGTACATATAGGTATATAGCCTTAGATATAAATATGGTTCTTTATTATATCATGTATCCTCTTGAGTCACTGCTGATTTTAATTTTACCTCCCCAGTAGACCCTGAAAGGTTGTTTTTTTTTAAATCCTATTTATTTATTTGAGACAGAGAGCACATGAGTGGGAGAGGGGCAGAGGGAGGGAGAGCAGCAGAGGAAGAGGGAGAACAAACTCCCCACTGAGCAGGAAGTGCGCTGCCGGTCTCAGTCCCAGGACCCTGGGATCATGACCTGAGCTGAAGGCAGATGCTTAAGGACTGAGCCACCCAGGTGTCCCAGACCCTAAGTATTTTATTTTATCTTATTTTATTTTAAAGATTTTATTTATTTATTTGAGAGAGAGACAGTGAGAGAGAACATGAGCGAGGAGGTCAGAGGGAGAAGCAGACTCCCCTTGGAGCTGGGAGCCTGATATGGGACTCGATCCCGGGACTCCAGGATCATGACCTGAGCCGAAGGCAGTCATCCAACCAACTGAGCCACCCAGGCGCCCCAGACCCTAAGTATTTTAAAGGTAGGGTCCATTTTTGTAATCTTTTCCTGGTTTTGGAAACTGGACTTTCCTGTCCCCTTTTGTGCTTCCTTCATTTTCCCTATCCATATCCAAACTACCTACCTTTTTTCTCCAGGTGATCCTATAAGGTTCCATGGCTTCGGTAGCTTTAAAATATAAACTTCACTCTTAAACTTCTTTTTGAACTTCACTTGTCTCTTGACATCTAGTTGTAGAAGTCTAAGAGCCATTTCACATTTAACTTACCTAAAGCAGAACTCTAAAGTTCATTCCCTTTTTCACTATACACCTAAGCAGCATAAGTTATGGTAGATTTAATCACCAAACTACATCTTAAGTCCACCCTAATATTTTGTTTTAATTGCTCATATTTAGTGCAAGATACTGTCATCTTTTATCTGGACCACTGCCTTAGCTTCTTGCCTGGTTTCTCTTAGTTTTTGTAACCTGAAATTTGTTTTCTCCCCAGGACCCAGGGTCCAGTCCTTCCCCCGTGGGAAGTATTAGTTCCCCTGTGTGTCCTTCCCCTGTGTGTATCAGTTCTTCCTGATCAACAGTCATCCTGAGGCTTCCGGATATACTGAAAATGAAATCCATGTTCTACACCAGTGAGGCCTTATGTGATCCATTTTTTGCATTTCTGTCTTATCTCATCACACCCATGGTGAAGTGAGTGCTGTGGAAATATTAACATGAATGGAATGAATCGTTTCCTTGTGCTTTAATTAGCTGTTTTCTTATGTTTCACAGAAAACAGAATATATTAAGTGTCTTGGAAATAGGAATTGCACATACTTTTCAAGTCTCAAGTATATATACTAAATGTTATTGATACGTAAGAATAACAGTTATTTGGGTGGATACTTACTGAGAAGTAAGCACTCAGTGTGCAGATGCACACCAGCAGTGTCAGAGGCTTCATCTTTTTCTGTTGATTCTTGGGAAAAGCAGAAAAGTTGCTCACTGTTAGTTACGATATTGTGAGAGGTGGGATGCATTTTGATTAATGACTTAGCTTTGTTAGAAAGTACAGTTTAAAAGACGGCAGTGGTTTCTGACAATTATGTATATATTTTTCACTCCATAGTGGTAAGGCAAAATTACTTCAAACTAAAACAAATTCTTTAAGAGAAAGCAATGGAGGAGAGTCAAGAATTACTGTTATGACTAGTTTGTAGTATGGACATTTTTCCCTGATAGTGAAGATTGCCTGGGAAGGGCAGGATCTTAGGAAGTTTAACAGGAGAAAGAAATATTTTCCTTCCTATTTCAATTCTAATTCTAGAAACTTCCCTGTTTAAAGAACCATTTTACAAATTATTTGATATTTATTGAGCAGCAAATGTTCATGATCTTGTAAATGTTCTATGATGTTCTTTTAAGCAAGAAAAGTGTTCCTTATCTCTGTGTTACAAGGCTGATACTGGGGACCAAGGACCATACCAAAGGGACTCTTTCCCAAACTACCTTCCACTGAAGATTTTGCTATTTTATACCCATTCTAAAGGGTGGAATTATGTTTTACTCATTTTTATATCATCACAGTCCATACAGAGTACAGATTTAATCAATTAAAATGCTTCCAAAAATAACTATTCTTGGCTTTAGGCTATAGGAGGGGAGAGTAAGGGAAGGACATGGCCTTCTATTTTTCTTATTTTGATCCTGTATACCATATGTACATATCAGTTTGATTTCAGAAAACAGAGGTAAAATCATTTAGAATGCATACTGTTACGGCAAGTAAATTTGTGTGCACACATCAATGTAGTGTCCTGTCAGATCAGACACATCTCACAATAGAGCCCTACCATTTATCACACTGGTGTCACAGTCAGTCATTCTTGGTTGAAATCGCAGCTCTGCCACTTACTACGTGACTTTGAGTGAGTTGCAAACCTGCATTTTAAGGTCGTACTGAAGATTGACTGGAATAATATATATTACAGATTGTCCTGGGCACAGTGGTCCATGATAAAGGCTTAGTGGTGGTAATTACTATAGTACCAGTATACCAAGAAGAAAACCATCTGGCCCAGTTAGAGAAAGGAATGTTAATATTACATAACAGATTCGTAATATCCTGTCAGTTTCTTTTCAAGATTAAAAAAATATTCACTGATTATATTTTCTTCTGATAACATATGAGTTGAGTCTGTTATCACATAGTTTAGCAGTTCACAAGAAGAGAATAACTATTACAGCACCTGGTGCCATTAGTCAATATATGCATATAACCTGAAAGCTGCTTGATATGTTGGTCCCCGATATATCTAAAATATTCATATACCTGGCCTGGTGTGAGTCTTTCTTCTTAGGATGTTCGATCCAACTGGTGGCCTTCAGCTGATCTTTTTAGGATGGCAACTGGAAGCAAAGGAGGAGAAAGCACAAGAGAATTTTCAGGTTTTATAGCTCTTCAATTGAGTTTTTTTTGAAATAGGAAATTTATTGGATTTGAGATAAGGTCACTTCTGTCAAGGAATTTGATTTCAGAGACAAAGAGAGGATAGTTGTAATTTGCGGGGTTAACAGCAGTCCTTTGTGTATCAGTTCTTCCTGATCAATATGGTAACAATAAGAGCTCAGTGAATAATTTACTTGATTGATGAGAATTACGATACTGAATGATGACACTTAAGAAGACTTGGACAGCTTTGGCCCAGGTCTTTCCAGCAGGAACAGCTCTTACACATTTTCCTGTTGGCTTCTCAAAGTAAGCTGAGTGCCTTCTGACAGTTTCATGTAATGGAGCACCCCTTTCCCTCTGTCAAAAAGTATGATTTAGCTAAGGTCAGAGGATTAGAGAGAATAGCAAGATGCTAAATACCGGTAAAGAACAATTGTTTCAGAGCTGAAAGATAAACATTGACTTCTTTCATGTGAGCAGTTTTGAAATTTTGTCTTTTTATTTTGAGAAAACTTCAAATATTCAGGAAAGTGAGGACAGTAGTAAAATGTACAACCATACACCACTTCTTTAGAATTCTGTTTTTAACCTTTTGCTATAGATGCTAAATTGATTGTTCTACTGTAACTGACTATAATTTTCAGGTAAATTACAGAACCCATGAGAGCTAATCTCTATAAATATTTCATTAATAATATTTCTTTAAATAGTTAACTCCAGAAAAACCTTTCTCTTATAACACAACAACCATAACATCTAACAACTTTGATAATTCACAAATAACCTAAGACTCAGTCCATATGTGAATTTCTTGAATTTTGCCGAAAGTATTTTTAGTTGTTTTGTTCTAACCAGTACTCAGATAAAGACTATGCTACATTTACTTCTTTTATCTGTAATTTCTTTTATTCTAAAACATTCTCCTCTCTTTTCTCCCATGATATGATCTCTTGAATGATTAGACCAGTTGTCTTTTAAGTACATACTTTTAGAAAGAACTTTAGGAACCATTTTTATAAAGATTTCAGAGTTAGATACTTCTACTATATAAAATCATCAAACTAGAATACAATTTTGAAGCTATGTTTGCACTTCTAGGTAATCAGTTTTTTGTTTGTTTGTTTGTTTGTTTGTTTTTTGTTTTTTTTTTCCCATAACTGATCCCAGGGTAAGGGCAGGTTCAGAAGTAAATTTCCTGAATTGATTCCTTGCTTTTCCGCATAATAAAAATACAGTATTTTGCAGATTATCTAATTTCTTTAAACCTCATTTTCCTATCTACAAAATAGGAGTGACATCTATCTTACAAAATTGTTATGAGAAAAACATTAGATAATTTAAAAGTTCTCACATAGTGTTTTAAAATTGTGAACCCTCAGCTGTTGAATTGCCATTGGTGGGAAGTGGTAGCTTTTGACATGGCATTGAGTAGTGGATATAGATTATAATATCAGTTTCTTACCCTCCTTCTTGCTATTAACCAGTGTTAATGTATTTACTGTATGCTTGTTGCAGTCAAGATTGACTGTGGAATAGAATTTTTATTGATGTGAAACAGGGTTTTTCGAGTCTATAGCTTCATTAGAACAATTTTCAACCTACCTTAACTTCTTACTCATTTAAATGATGATTTGTAGTGACCTGAAAAATTGATGGATTTCCAGAAATGTTTATTTCCAGCCTTGATACACACCTGAAAATTTAGTTTTCTTTAAATATTGGAAAAGCATAATTATCCAGTGCTGTTTACTTTTCTTTTTTAATAAATAATGGGTATAATTTATTCTTTGATTGTTCTTACAGTATGGGAGCCCCTGGACATTTTAGGAACTCATAATCATACCATAGCAGTTATATGTATCAATGATATAATTCTTAGAAATAATTTATGGAAATTACCAACATCTAGGCTATAAATCAGCATTATGGCATATTTTAAATTAGCACTGGGTATTGTGACATGGGGCACAACTGGTAACCTTACAGCCTACTGGCCATTGAGTTCTGCTCTTCTGGAGAGCAAAACTGTAGCAGAAATTCTACTCCTCATTACACTCTTACCTCTGCACTAAAATGTTTCATAGTCAGGAAAAAAAAAGAGTCTCAGGATCATATGTTAGTTAATAGAAAAATCCATTAAAGTAGAATTCACAGTACAAGGGTTTTACCAACCTTCTTTCTTCCCTTAAACCAACCCTATTGATTTTTCCAGGTTATTTTATGCTTTGTAACACTTTGCAGACATAATTAGGATATGGAGAACTTCAGTTATTTCAATCAGTGGATTAAGACAGCTCCCATACTGTAAGAACAATCAAAGAATAAATTATACCCATTATTTATTAAAAAAGAAAAGTAAACAGCACTGGATAATTATGCTTTTCCAATAT
>NC_081557.1:259044165-259064783 GCF_022355385.1 Mustela nigripes | reverse complement strand
CAGTGTTACCTTGGGATTTGTTTTTGTAGTTTGAAATATATTTTCTGTTTTTACTAAAGTTGAGAGTTGACTTCCTTTTAGAGTTTTGAGGAAGTTTTTAGGATGGAAGGGACTGTAGAATCCACTTCCAAGTTTACAGAAATAATCGGAAATAAAAAGCAAGTGAACTTGTTAATGACACCATGGAAGATTGGCCTGGTAAAGTGGTAGGGAGCAATGTCTCAGTTTGGTCTAGTCTTGGCAGGGACTCTGTAATCTATGTCTATATATGCAAGACAAAAAGAAAGCATTATTTACATCCTCTTCAGTTTCTGATTTCCTACTATGATCTATTTTATCTATATTATGATTCCTAATATCTTTCATATGTCCTTTTTGTTTTCAAAGTAATTCTATATACTTCGTAACTGTCAGTGTTCTAGAACAATTATTGGAAATATTAGAAGCAGGTATAGTATTCTGGAAATTCGTGGGGCACTCATTTTACTTAACATTACAGAGCCAATGGACCAACAATGGATAATGGTGACATTTAAATCTTCTTAATACTGCTTTCTCTATGTCTGTTACAGGAAGGTTAGGTAACTTTCCAGTTAACCTCATTTGGTATTTTCCATTTCTCCCACTTAAATTAGCTTGTCAGTTTGTCTTTGTCTTGGCTATACCTTTTGTATCAGGTATGTACTTCTGGATTCAGTTTTCTAAAACTGACCCTGGAGATATTTTTTTCAGTATTTTATTGATTCCAGGATTTCATTTTGATTATTTCTTTTTTGTTTGGATTCAGCAAAACCTAAGCTAAATCATTCCACTAAGACTCTTCTCATTGAGAGAAATTACAGTTATTTTTTTAAATTGCCTTGCCTGCTTCTGAGATGTTAAGTCTGCTTGAAATATGGCATTTTGTATTGGAATAGAAGACAGAGGTACAGGATAAGAAGGTCTTGGACTTAAAGTGCAGGAAAGGAAACATGTCATTCTGTAGTGGAGAGCAGGTCAGTGGGCATTTTATAGCAAAAATGGAGAAGGTGATTCTTGGCATCCCTCCATGATTAGGCCTCCCCATAAGAAAATTTCTCAGATTCAGTTGTGAAGTAGATTAGCAACATTTGTATTAATTAACATACCATTTTAATACAGATATGTAATAAAACAATAGTTGAGGAAGAAATGACTTTTCTAATACATTCTTGAATCATCCTTTGTTTAAGCAGTTGCTGAGAAAAAGATTGTGTTTAAATTCTTCCTGATATAAAAGACAGATTAGGTAAACATGAAAGAGAGACTCTCTGAACTGCTTTCCAATGAAAACAAAAACAAAGCAAAATGGAGACAGTTCGTTAAAGTAATGGTCAGTGGGCAGGTTGCATGGAAATACTGGAAATCCATAATATTTCTTTAATTTTTTAACAATAGGAAAGGAAGCAAAAGAAGAGCTTTGAATGTGCAGAAATCTTTTTTTGTGATTAGCTGAACACATTCAAAAAGGAAAGATACTGCAAAGGCAAATTTGTAGTGATTTTGAAGGTTTTCCTGTAGTCATAATAAGATGGATAATAAGGTAAATCATAAGATGTCCCAGGAAGGAATTATGTTCTAAGAGAATGAATAATAAGCAGAGGTCTAAATAAGTCTATGAAAAAAATTATAGAATGAAATATGTATTATCATTTAGTGATAATGGTTTAGTGAAAATGATAAGCAGGTTGCTACTAGAGCAGGATTTAGTAAACCAGAGCATTCAAGCCTTATATGTCCTGTGGCTTGGTTTTGTACCAGCAAATGAAAACAGATTTTTGCATTTTTAAAGGACTGTAAAAACAAACAGCAGAAAATATTTACAGAACCTAAAACATTTACCATCTGGCTCTTTTACAGAAAAAGTTTGCTTATCTCTGCTTTACCTAGAGGAACTTTAAAAAGGAAATTAATATCACCATGTAATGTTTGGGTTTGCCTAGTTTTAAAAGTCCTTTGAAGAAAAAAAAAATGAACCAGGAATATTTTCTGGAAAAGTTGATGTATTTCTGCAGAGCCATATACTGTTGGGCTATATATACAATTGTCTGGGCTCTGCCATCTGACTTACTAGCTACGTGACTTTATGTAAGTTAATCAGTTCTTCTGAGATTTAGTTTCTTCATTAATGTTGTAAGTATGTGATTGTGGGATTTGCTTCTGGGATTTTTGTGAATATTAAATGGGATAATGCATATTACTTGCTCAGCAGTATTCAACTTGAAAGAAATGCCTAATACATGTTAGCTGCTATTTACTGTGAAACTGTTAGATGCAAGCATTCCAGAATTATTATTATTTTAAAAATTTATTTATTTATTTGACACAGAGAGAGTGAGGGACCACAAGCAGAGTGAGTGGCAGAGGAAGAGGAAGGGACAGAGAACCAGATGTGTCAGGAAACTGGATGTGGGACTGGATGCCAGGGCCCTGAGATCATGACCTGAGTCCATGGCAGCGGCTTAACCAACTGAGCCACCCAGGCAACCGCATTCCAGAATTACTGCAACAAGGAAAGAGACTTACAGTGCTCTACAGGTAGAGTTTCCATGACATCCTTGTTTCTGCCCAATGGGGAAATGTGTATTCAGTTTGGAACCCATTCAGTATTTCTCTTCCCACTTGAATTTGTGAAATTAACTTAGAATATTGTCACAGGTGTGAGGAAAATACTTTAAGCTGGCTAGAGACTTTGGCACAAAGTTGGAATTAGGGATACATATGCAGAAACACAGTACCAAAAAGCCCTACAAAACAAACAAGAGCTATTTTCAGGCCGAATAAAACAAAATTACAGATATTTTACAGAACTTGCCAAAGAAACTAACCTGTTTCACTTATACCCAATAAAGTGAATTTTGAACTACTGTATAAGTAGAAAATGAAGAAAAGTCACATTTTACCCTGGATTGCCTTGAGACCAGAATAACAGGGTTACAAAGAGAAACTTGTCTCTGTGCTTGTTAGATGCAAAATGTGACAGGCTAAATTATATTAGGGGTGTTAGAATAAGAGAATTATGTATAATTCATTGGAGAATATAACTAGCCCAGAGTTAAAGGCAGAACTTTCTAAATGATAGCAACTTAAATATCTTTCATGGACTTTACCAGTATGGTAAACCCAATTTCAGAGAACATGATTGAGAGATCATTTATGTTGCAATATATTTTTGGGCATGTCTAGGCATGGTTCACTTAGATGGCTTGATGGAGTGGTGGTCATGAGGAGCAGGAGTTTGGATCTAATACATTCACTGAGACAGGCTTTTTGGGGGTGGAGCCAGCTGTGGTTTCTCGGAAGTAGCTCAGTGTAGCAGGTAGAAAACAGCATTCAAAGACAAAAGACAATAAATGTAAAATAGTTAAGCAGCTGGCACCAGGGGTTACAGTCTGTGGGGAGTCTCCTGACAGTTAAGGGATGGCAATACAAAATCTAGAAGAGAATAGGTAATATTTGGAAATGGAGGCCAACAGGAAGGCAGCAACAGAGATCTTAACTGGTATGCAGTCTGAAGGCCTAGATTTACGAGTCATGAGTTTTCAGGGCAAGTGCTTTATAGAAGATGAGTTGATTGTGTATATATGGATTCTTACTGGAGTGTGTCTTCTATTCCGTTGAACTTTATGTCTGTCTTAAGAGCAGTACCACCTTGTGTTGATTGGATTTATATTGTCTTGTATTAGGAAGTATAAGAACTTCAACTTTTTCTTACTTTACACATTTGTTATGACTATTCTAATTCCTTGACTTCTAATGTACACTTTAGAATCAGCTTGTCAATTTCTACAAAAAAAATATATTGAGAGTTTGATTGAGATGGCATTTGGTCTCTAGACCAGTTTGGAGAGAACTGACTCTTAACTACATTAAGTCTTAACAATTCCTAAGCATAGTATCTGTGTCTACTTGTATTTATTTATTTATAAGTAAAAATATAATATATATTCTATATAAATATAATATATTCATAAATAAATGTAAGTTTATTTATTATTTAAGTTTTTATTTAAATTTCAGCTAGTGAACATACAGTATTAGTTTTGGGTATATAATATAGTGATTCAACACTTCCACCTAATACCCAGTGCTCATCATAACAAGTGTACTCTTTAATTTCCATCACCTATTTCATCCATCCCCCTCACCCACTTCCATTCTGGTAATCATCAGTTTGTTCTCTATAGTTCAGAGTCTGTCTCTTGGTTTTGTTCTTTTTCCCTTTGCTCATTTGTTTTCTTAAATTCTACGTATGAGTGAAATCATACGGTATTTGTCTTTCTCTGACTGACTTACTTCACTTAGCATGATACTCTCTGGTTCTATCTGTGTTTTGCAAATGGCAAGATTTCATTCTTTTTTCTGACTGAGTAATAGTCCATTGCGTGTGTGTGTGTGTGTGTGTGTGTGTGTATGTGCATACATACCATTTTTTATCCATTTATCAGTTGGTGGACACTTGAACTAGTTCTATAATTGGCTATTGTAGATCATGCTTCTATATACATCAGGGCACACATATCCTTTGAATTAGTAATTTTGTATTTTTTGGGTAAATACCTAGTAGTGGGATTGCTGGATAATAGGGTAATTCTATTTTTAAATTTTTGAGAAAACTCCAGACTGTTTTCCACAGTGGCTGCACCAGTTTGCAATCCCACCAACAGTGCAAGAGGGTTTCTCTTTCTCCACATCCTTGCTAATACTTGTTTCATGTGTTGTTGATTTTAGCCATTCTGATGAGTGTGGGGGGATAGTTCACTGTAGTTTTGATTCACATTTTCCTGATGATGACTGATGTTGAGCAACTTTTTATGTCTGTTAGCCATCTATATGTCTTCTTTGGAAAAATGTTTATTCATATCTGCTGCCCATGTTTTACCTGGGTTATTTGTTTTTTGGGTGTTCAGTTGTATAAGTTCTTTATATATTTTGGATACTAATCCTTTATCAGATATGTCATATGCAAATTTCTGGTCCTCTTCTGAAGGTTACCGTTTAGTGTTGATGATTATTTCCTTTGCTGTGCAGAAGCATGTTATTTTGATGAAGTCCTTGTAGTTTATTTTTGCTTTTGTTTCCCTTTCCTCAAGAGATGTAGTCACTATGGCTTATGTCAGAGAAGTTACTGCCCATGTTCTTCTAGGTTCATTATGTTTTCAGGTCTCACATTTAGGTCTTTCACCTATTTTCAATTTATTTTTTGTATGGTATAAGGAAGTGGTCCAGTTTCATTCATTCTTTTGCATGTTGCTCCCCAGTTTTTCCCAACACCATGTGTTGAAGATACTTTTATTCCATTGAATATTCTTTCCTGATTTGTTGAAGATTAGTTGACCTTAGAGTTTTGAGTACATTTCTGGGTTTTCTGTTCTGTTCCCTTGATCTATATGTCTGTTTTTGTGCTAGTACTATACTGTCTTGGTGACTACAGCTTTGTAATATAACTTGAAGTCCAGAATTGTGATGTCTCCAGTTCTGCTTTACTTTTTCAAGATTGCGCTGGCTATTTGGGGTCTTTCATATTTCTCTACAGTTTTTAGGATTATTTGTTCTAGCCCTGTGGAAAATGCTGGTGGTGTTTTGATAGGGATTGAATTATATATGTAGATTGCTCTGGACAGTATAGGCATTTAACAATATTTGTTCCTCTAATTAATCAGAATGAAACATCTTTCCGTTTCTTTGTGTCCTTTTGAATTCCTTTCATAAGTCATTTATAGTTTTCAGAGTTTCTTTTACCTCTTTGTTTAGGTTTATTCCTAAGTATTTTGTGGTTTTTGCTGCAGCTGTAAAAGGGAAAAATACCTTGATTTCTCCTGCTGCTGCATCACTATTGGTGTGTAGAAATGCATTAGATTTATTTTTTTTCCCAACTGAAACCATGTAATTTATTTGTGCTAAATGAATGGAAATAATGCATTCAGAGTTAGATTTCTGTACATTGTAGCCTGAGACATTACTGATTTTGTGTATCAGTTCTAGCATTTGGTGGAGTGTTTCACATGTTGTATATAGAGTGTCATGTCATCTGAAAATAGTTTTACTTCTTCCTTGCTGATTTAGATGCCTGTATTTCTTTTTGTTGTCTGATTGCTGTGGCTAGGACTTCCAGTACTTTAAGTAACATTGGTGAACGTGGCTATCCCTGTCTTGTTTCTGACCTTAGAGGAAAAACTCTCAGTTTTTCCCATTGAGGATGATATTGTAAGGGCCTATTTACCCAGAGCGGCCCCACCTCGGTTGAACAGCCATTTTGTTGTTTATGCAGTAAAACTTAAATTGACCCAATATTAGCTGTGGGTTTTTCATGTATGACCTTTGTTATGTTGAGGTGTACCCCCTCTCTCTATCCTTACTGTTAAGGGTTTTTATCAAAGAATGGACGTTGTACTTTGTGAAATGCTTTTTCTGCATCTACTGAGAGGATTGTATGGTTGCTAACCTTCCTTTTACTCATGTGATGGATCTTGTTCACTGATTTTGAGAATATTGAACCACCCACCCTTGCAACCCAGGAATAAATCCCACTTGATTGTGGTGAATGATTCTTTCAATATACTAGCATTTTGTTGAGAATTTTTGCATCCATGTTCATCGGAGATATTTGCTTGTAGTTCTCTTTTTTAGTGGATTCTTTGGTTTTGGAACCATTGTAATGCTTGGTTCATAGAATCAGTTTGGAAGTTTTCCTTCCATTTCAATTTTTTTGGTAATAGTTTGAGAAGAAATTCACTTGTGAAGCCATCTGGTCCCGCACTTTTGTTTGCTGGGAGATTTTTGATTACCAGTTCAATTTCTTTGCTAATTGTGGGTCTTTTCAAGTTTTGTTTTTCCAATTTTAGTTTTCCTAGTTTATACGTTTCTAGGAATTTATCCATTTATTCTAGATTGCCCAATTTGTTGGTATATATAGCTTTTTCATAATATTCTTTTATATTTCTTTTTATTTCTATGGTGTTGGTTGTTATATCTCCTCTCTCATTTGTGGTTTTATTTATTTGGGTCCTTTCTCTTTTCTTTTTGGTAAGACTAGTGGTTTATTATTTTATTAATTTTTTCAAAGAGACAACTCCTGGTTTTATTGGTCTGTTCTATAGGTTTTTTTCTTTTAACCATTTATTTCTGCTCAAGTCTTTATTATTTTCCTTCTGCTTGCTTTAGGCTTTGTTTGTTTTTCTTTCTAGCTCCTTTAGGTGAAAGATTAGGTTGCTTATTTGAGGTTTTCTTGCTTTTTGAGGTAGGCCTGTATTGCTATAAATTTCCCTTTTATGATCCCTTTTGTTGCATCTTTAATGTTTTGGACTGTTATGTTTCCATTTTTGTTTGTTTCCATGTGTGTTTTTTTTTTTTTTTATCTCTTCTTTAATTTCCTGGTGTACCCATTCATTCTTTTGTAGGATGTTCTTTAACCTCTGTGAATTTGTGGTCTTTCTAAAATTTTTTTTTTCTTTTTTTTATGGTAGACTTCCAAGTTTCTGTGTTGTGCTCAGAAAATATGCATGGTATGATCTCAGTCTTTTTGTACTTGTTGATGCCTGATTTGTGACCTAGTATGTGATCTGTTCTGGAGAAGGATCTATGTGCACTTGAAAAGAATGTGTATTCTGCTGCTTTATGATAAACTGTTCTGAATATATTTGTCAAGTCTGTCTGGTCCAGTGTGTCATTCAAAGCTTTAATGCCTTATTGATTTTCTGCTTAGATGATTAGTCCCTTGATAAAAGTGGGTGTTAAAGTCCTCTATTATTTTATTATCATCAGTGAGTTCCCTTTTGTTTGTTATTGATTGTTTTATAAATTTGGGTGCTCCCAAGTTGCAGTGAAAGAGGTATATAATTGTTAGATCTTCTTGTTGGTTAGACCTTTTTTTTTTTTTTTTTTTAAAGATTTTATTTATTTATTTGACAGAAATCACAAGTAGGCAGAGAGGCAGGCAGAGAGAGAAGGAAGCAGGCTCCCTCCTGAGCAGAGAGCCTGATGTGGGGCTCGATCCCAGGATCCTGGGATCATGACCAGAGCTGAAGGCAGAGGCTTTAATCCACTGAGCCACCCAGGTGCCCCTAGACCTTTTTATAATGATACAGCGCCTTTCTTCATATTTGGTTACAGTCTTTGGTTTAAAATCTAGTTTGGCTAGGGGTGCCTGGGAGGCTCAGTCAGTTAAAACGTCTACCTTCAGTTCAGGTCATGATCTTAGGGGCTTGGGATTGAGTCCCGCATAGGGCTTCCTGCTCGGCATGGAGCTTGCTTCTCCCTCTACCTCTCCCCGTTACTTGTGTGCGCGTGCGCGCGTTCTCTCTCTCTCTCTGAAATGAATAAAAAACAAAAGCTAAAAAAAAAAATATAGTTTGACTTATATAAGTATTGCTATTCTGGTTTTCTTTTGACATCCATTTGCATGGTAAGTATTTCTCCATTTGTTCACTTTCAGTCTACAGATGTCGTTGGGTCTAAAATGAATCTCTTGCAGGCAGCATGTAGATGGGTTTTATTTTGTTTTATCCATTCTGACACCTTGTGTCTTTTAATTGGAGCATTTAGTCCATTTATATTCAGAATAGTTATTGACAGGTATGAATTTATTGTCATTTTATTACTTGTTTTATCATTGTTTCTGGAGATTTTCTCTGTTCCTTTTTGGTCATTGTCACTTTTGGTCTTTTTTCCCCACTCATAGTCCCCTTTAATATTTCTTACATGGCTGGTTTAGTGGTTATTAACTCCTTTAGTTAATTTAGTTATTTTGTCTGTCTGGGAAATTCTTTATCTGTCTTGAATGATAGCCTTGCTAGATAGAATATTCTTGGCTTCCGATTTTTCTCATTCAGCACTTTGAATATATCATGCCACTTTCTGCTGGCTAGCCAAGTTTCTGTGGATAGAACTACTGTTAAACTTATTAGTCTTCCCTTTGCAAGTTAAGGATTTCTTTTATCTTGCTGCTTTTAAGATTTTCTTCTCTCTGTATTTTACAAATTTAATTACAATATGTCTTGGTGTTGGCCTGCTTTTGTTGATTTTGATGGGAGTTCTTGTGCCTCCATATTTGTTTGGTTGTCTGTTTCCTTCACCAAATTAGGTAAGTTTTCAGCTATAATTTCCTCAAATACACCTTTGACCCCTTTTTTCTGTCTTCTTCCGGGCCTCCAGATGATACAAATACTTTTTTTTAAAAGATTTTATTTATTTGACAGAGGCAGAGCGAGAGAGGGAACACAAGCAGTGGAAGAGGGAGAGGGAGAAGCAGGCTTCCCAAGGAGCAGGGAGCCCGATGCAGGCCTCGATCCCAGATCCCTGGGATAATGACCTGTGCAGAAGGCAGACGCCCAGTTGGCTGAGCCACACAGGCGCCCCCAGGTGATACAAATATTACTGTTGATGGAGTCACTCAGTTCTCTAAGTCTACTTTCATGATCCAAGATTCTTCTACCCTTTTTCTGTTTAGCTTCATTATTTTCCATAATTCTGTCTTGGTGTCACGTACTCATTCCTATACTTTTTCCATCCTTGTAGTCATTATATTCATTTGGCTTCCAATCTTGGTTACTGAATTTTGCATTTCAGCCTTATTGGTTTCAAGTTCTATTATCTTTGTGGTAAGGTTATCACTCATGTCTTCTATGCTTTTCTCAAGCCCAGCTAATATCTTTTTGATTGTTACTTTAAATTCTGAATCAGGCATATTACTTATATCTGTTTCAATTAGACCCTCACCGTGCCCTTTTCTTGTTCTTTCTTTTGGGATTGACTTCCTCTGTCTTGTCATTTTGTCTAGGTCTCTGTCTTCTTCTGTGTGTTAGGAAATCCTGTTATGTTTTTTGCTCCTGAGAGTAATGGCTTTAAAAAGAAGAGAGTATATAATGCCCAGGGCTTGGTATATCAGGAAGTGTCTCTGGTGTGTGCTGCACGCACTCTGTTGCTATGTTGTGGCTGCTCTGTTCCTCTGAAATCAATCCTCTGCAGAATTTCTTCTTGCCTGCAACGGGGAGTGTTTGGACCTTGGCCAGAGTATGGCAGATTTTAACTAGGTATGCTCAGGTCTGCTTGTTGAAAGAGACCTAATGCTATTTCTGTTAGAATTGAAACTTTGGGGACCCCTCTGGTCAGTAGACATGGTTTGTGTGGGGGACTGTGCAGGTCTTCTGGGGGAGGGGCTCACTGCACTGGTTCTTAGGCACACTTTCCTGAGAAAAGTAGCACCAGCAGAGTGCAGTGGGGGCAGGACTTGGTGTAAGCAGGTTTTGCAGCTAGTGTTGGCTCTCTGCTGTTGAGTGCAGTTGGTTTATGTTGAGAATGGGGAAGGGAAATGGCACCAGGCATCTCCTTTGTCTCTGGAGAGGGGCATTCGTATTTGCTGCTCTCAGGGAAGCCTTCCCAGTAGAGTGAATAGTTTCCCCTCACACATCCTGAGCATTTTTCAGAAGGCTGTTTTCACACTGTGTCCAGTTTGCTTGCCTGCCTTCCCATAATTGGCCTCTTCTCTCCCTCTACTTGTGTAGTTTGTTCTGTCAGTCCTTGGGTTGATTTCCTGGGTTATTCACAGTGCTTTGATATTTATCTAGCTGTGTTTGAAGGAGTTGACAAGCCTAGAGTCCTCCTCCTACTCTACCATCTTAGCTCCTTCCTGTATCTCTTATTAATTTTTTAAAAATATATTTGGATGCTTCCATGTTGGTGCATAAATATTTAAAACCGTTATAGCTTCTTGTTGGATTGTCCCCTTTATGATTATATAGTGCCCTTCACTGTCTCTTGTTAACAGTTTTTGTTGTAACGTCTAGTTTTTCTGATATCAGTATTTCTATTCTGGCTTTCTTTTCACATCCATTTGCATGATATATGTTTCTCTATCTCCACTTTCCATCTGAAGTTGTTGAATCTGTATTTAGATCTAAAATGAGTCTCTTGTAGCATGTAGGTAGGTCTTACTTTGTTTTATCCATTCTGGCCCCCTATGTCTTTTGATTGGAGCATTTAGTCCATTTACATTCAAAGTAATTATTGAAAGATATGTATTTATTGCCAGTTTATTACTTGTTTTGTCATTGCTTCTGGAGATTTTCTCTGATCTTTCTTGACTTTGTCACTCTGTCCTCTACTTTCGACTCAAAGAGTCCCCTTTAATATTTTTTATAGGGCTCTTTTAGTGGCCACAAACTCCTTTAATTTTTCTTTGTCTTGGAAACTCTCTCTTCTTCTATTCTGAATGATAGTCTTGCTGGATAGAATATTCTTGGCTTCAGATTCTTATTCAGTACTTTGAATATATCATGCCACTCTCCTATGTTGAAAAACTTGCTGCTAGCTAGCTTTATGGGTTTTCCCTTGTGAGTTACCTCTTTTGTCTTGTTGCCTTTTTTTTTTTTTTTAAATAAAGCTTTTTGCTTGTAAGCTATTTTATTTAGCCCTATACTTTGCAAATTTAATTACAGTATGTCCTGGTGTTGGCCTGATTTTGTTGATTTTGATACTAGCTCTCCTGTGCCTCGTGGATCTGAATGTCTCTTTCCTTCCCCAGTTTAGGGAGGTTTTCAGCTATTAATTCTTCATATAAGTAATCTGCCTTCTTTTTTATCTATTCTTCTTTTGGGATTCCTGTGATATGAGTGTTACTTTGATGGTATCACTGAGTTTCCTAAATCCATTCTCAGGTTGCATAATTTTTCTTTTTTTCAACCTCATTACTTTCCATTACTTTGTCTTGTAGGTCATTAATTCATGCCTCTGTTTCTTCCAGCCTGCTGTTCATTGGAAGTCTCTTTCTAATCTCATTTATTGCACTCTTCATTGAAAGGTTCCCCAAGTAATGGGTCCATGATTAAAGGAGCAAGACTGATACAAAGCGAAGTTCAAGCAAAGCTTTATTTTGTGCCAAGCATCGAGACTCAAACCGAATGTTTGGGGCTGTGCCTCTTACAGAGAGGGCGACCCCTCTTTATCAAACAGACTAGCCTTTAAGGGCAAAGGCCATGTGGTTGGGCCTGGCCATGCACAGGTGGCCAGTGAGATTGTAACACACAGAGAAAGCTACACAGTCATGCTAGAAAAGTTGTGTCTCCTGCTCCTGAAAGTAATGGCCTCATGAAGAAGTGATCATGTAGGACCCAGGGCCTGGTACTTAAGGGAGTGTTTCTGGTTTATGCTGCTGTTGTGTTTTGGCACCTCTGTCCTTTTGGCCATTTGTCTGCAGAGGCTTTCATGTCTGCTGTAGGCATTGTTTGGTCCCTGGCCTGAATTTGGTGAGTGTTAACTAAGTGTGCTCTAGTCTTCTTGTGAAATGAGTCCTGACATCACTTCCACCATAACTGAGGCCTGCAGAACTCTGGTTGGGAGATGTGGTGTTGTCAGAGATTTGTACTGGTCTTCTGGAAGAGGGCCTTGCTGTACTGGAATTGAGGCAAGTGTGATTGAGAAGGGCAGTTTCACTAGAGTGCGAGGTTTGGAGGGTGGGGCTTAGTGTTAGCAAGTTAGGCAGCCAGTGTTCATGCTGTGCTGCTTCCTGCAGGTGGCTCTGTGCATATGCTGAGGGGTGGGGTAGGGAAATGGTGCCATCCAGTTCATTTGTTTCTGGAGGGACATCTTTGTGAATTCTGCTTCTGAGGGACATGCTCCTGGAAGAAGGAATAATCTACCCACTCTCTGCCTCAGGCACTCTTTATTTATTTATTTTAAAATTTTATTTATTTATTTGACAGAGATCACAAGTAGGCAGAAAGTCAGGCAGAAAGAGAGGAAGAAGCAGGCTCCCCACAGAGCAGAGAGCCTAGTGCAGGGCTCTCTGTATGCTCCTATCTCTCTTGCCTGCATCCAGGATCACAGCTTCCTCTCTTCCATAGTACCCTTGATTGTTTCTTTCATAAACTATGCCTCTGCATTTCCTACCTTCGATGTGGCTTCTTCTCTTCCTTTCATTGTGGAGTTTTTCTGACAGTGGTCAGGTATATTTCTGGGGTATTTAGGATGATTTGGTAGTTATCTAATAGTATTCTTGGGAACAGGCGAGCCTAAGGTCCTCCTATTCCCTCACCATTTTCCTTTCCACTCTCTCAGTATTTTTTAATTTTTAGATTTTAGTTGTTTATTCATAGTATATAGAAACAATGGTCCTGTAAGATACCAGGATATCATGTATGCTGTAACCGTGCCAGTCTCACTTACTAACTCTAATAGCTTTTCATTTTGCAGATTCCTTGGGATTTCTATGTAGAGAATTTTTTTTCCTTTTCCAATTGTATTTTGTTTCTTGTCTTATTACATTACTAGAATCTCAGCACAATCTTACATAAAGGTGGTGAGAACAGCCCTTCATGCTTTTTTCTTGATTTTAAGGGTAAGCATTCAGGCTTTCATCATTAAGTATTTGTTGGTGGAGGTATGAGTATATATTCTAAATGTGCCTTTGTTTGTGTAGACACTGTGTCTGCCCTAACCCAAACTTTCCCCTGTTACTTTGCAAATCAAGCTGCCATGATTAGGGGATCAGAGAAGCTGAATACCATTTTTGGATACCCTTGTCGAATAGAACATTTCAAAGTTCATGTTGTATAAGACTGGGCAAAAGAATATGACATTGATTGGAATTCCCATCTCCCCTATAACTCATAAATAGCATGTTTGGTAGAAAGGAAAAGTGGAATATTAGAGAAGCAAACTAAATTATTAGCAGTAAAACCACCTTGGCCAGGTGGACTAAAGTACTGTCTGGGGTTTCAGTACATTTGAATGATAAACCAGTATGCCTTTCGCTTCATATGCAAAGCTGGGGACCCTTTCCAAGACACCCAACATCACAAAGGTTTGGAAGGTGCTAGAGATAGCCATTGGCCTGACTCTTATTCTGGATCAGTGAGCTATGTTGCTGAGAATGCCAGACTCCATCATGCTTGGGAAAGGTGGTATCTACTAGAATTTGGAATAGGCTGTCCTCCTGAAATGGGTGAGTTACTTTTTAGGTTTAGGTGAAGGGGAATTACTCAGTCTTCACTGGGATCCCACTGTCCTATTGTAAAACTGTACTTGTTGAAATATGCTGTACCCGTAATAGGGTATGTATCACTGAGAAAGGGGAGAAGAGGGAGGCCCTAATCTGGTACAACCTGTTCCCCGTTCATCTCCTCATGCTTGATAGTGCTGCCTTATAAATTTCTAAATCTGCCAACTTCCCTTTTCTCAAGGCTAGGTGGGTACATTTTCTTTTCCAGTGGTGTGATAATTTGGCTGCTTTCTTCTCCTGTGACCTAGAGGATGTTGAATCCCTTGCTAAATTCATCTACTAAAGCTTAAATGATAGGTGACAAGGTCCATCTTTATTGAACACAAATGTCTCTAAGGAGAAAAGCTGTCCTCCAAAACAGAATGTACTTAGACTTTATTACTGTCTCATAGGAAGATACCTATGATATTATTTAAACAGAACATCGTGTATTCATACCTGATGAATGAGTCTGCTGATGTATCATCTTCATTAAATCTTATGGCACCAGTGAATGAATCAGACACCCAAATTGAGGAATTTATTAAGTCAGTGGTTTGGATCATGGGGATCTTGGTAGAGAAAATTGTTACTTATTATTGGGAATCATTATCTTAACCTGTGTTTTATCTTGCATGTATTGTTGCTGTGGTGTCTTCCTGCCTTCAGTGTAGCCAAGGAGCCACCACACTACCTACCTCCATGCTAATAAAATCCCTTACTGACTGCTTTGGGCACAGTGTGGAAGAGGGGGCTGTGGAAGATCATAACAGCAGGTCAGGAGGGCTGGAGTGTTGTTGGAAGTAATGGTGAGGATGTGATCTCTTGTCCTGTGAGTGGACCTGGGACATCAGAGGCTCCTCAGCCCCTCCCCTGTCACTGGAATGTACATTCTTTCCCACCCTCATTGTTTGCACCGTGGGAGCCATTTTCAAGGATGCAGCCTTGAGAGAACAATGTATTGTTGAGACCTTCTAGATTGAATATAAGACAAGCCTTGTATATGAGTTTCCTTGCTTCTTAAAGCTGCCATCCACCAGTGTGTAGTGGTCTGCCGCCTTCTGCCATCTCTCCTTGCCAGTTTGTGAACCAAGTGTTATGTTAGATATGGCTCTTAGGCTTTGTTTTGTTTGCTGGTACTCATTATTAGTTTGAGAACATTCCCTTCTCTCTTTACTGGTTTTTTTCATGAATGAATTTTGAATTATTTTGAGTTCCTTTTTTTGTGTGTTTATTGACATGACTATATGGTTTCATTTTAATCTTTCCCTATGGCATATTACATTGGTTGTTTTTGAATGTTACATTGACACTGCATTCCTGGGATGAACCTCACTAGGTAATGACATATCCTCTTATTAATATATTGTTTGATTTGACTTAGTTTACAGATGCATAATGGCCTATAATTTTCTTTTATTACAATGTCTTAGTCTAGGTTTGGGTAATCTTGGCATTCTAAAATGATTTGGAGAGTATTGCCTCTTCTGTTTTCTGGAAGGCTTTGTATAGAATTAGTATTGTTTCTGGGACACTTGGGTGGCTCAGTTGGTTGTGTCCAACTCTTGATTTCAGCTCAGGTTATCATCTCCAGGTTGTGAAATCAAGCCCCACATCAGGCTCCACATTGGTCTTGGTGTCTGCTTAAGATTCTCTCTCTCCCTCTGTCCGTTCTCCCTGCTCTCTCTTTCTTTCTCTCTCTCTCAAAAAAAAAAAAAAAAAAAAAAAGAATTGGCGTTATTTATTGCTTAAATCCCTTGTAGAAATTCTCTGTGAAACCACCTGTACTTGTGGTTTGTCTGGGAGAATACTTAAATAACAAATTCAGTTTCTTTAATACATACAGCACTATTCAGTTTATCTGCTTCTTCCTGTGTAAACTTTGGTAGTTTCCGTCTTTTGAGGAAATTGTTGTATTATACCTAAGTTGTCAAAGTTATTGACATAAAGTTGGTCATAATATTCCTTATTAATCATTTAATGTTTGACAAGTTTGTAGTGTTTTTCTCCTCTCATACCTGATTTTGTTAATTTGTGTCTTCTCTTTTTTCTCTGATCAGATTGGCTAATGGTTCAGTAATTTTATTCATATTCTCAAAGAAGTGGCTTTTGGGTTAATTGATTTTCTTTATTTTTCCCTGTTTTTTGTGCCCATTTACATTATTTTATTTCTTCAGACTACTTAGGTTTAATATGTCTGTCTTCTGGTTTCCTAAAATGAAGCTGATGTCTTTGCTTTGAGACCTTTCTTCTTTTCTAATATAAGCATTTAATAATGTAAAATTTCTCTAAGCACTGCTTTAGTTGCATCCCACAAATACGACATGTGTTGTGTTTTTATTTTCATTTAGTTCAAGATATATTTAAATTTGTCTTTTGATTTATTCTTTAATTGGTGGGTAATTTTAAAAACGTCATTTAATTTCTAATTTTTAGGAGTTTTTTTTTCATCTATCTGGTTATTAAATTTTAGCTTAATTTTGTTGTGGTTGTGATGTCAAATCTCATAAGTTTAGTGATAGAGACTTCAAAATTTTTTTCATGGTCGGGGCACCTAGGTGGCTCAGTTGTTTGAGTGTCTGACTCTTGATTTCAGCTCAGATTAGGCCTTGGGGTTGTGAGATTAAGCCCTGCATCAGGCCTCTTACACTAGGCATAGAGCCTGTTTGAGATTCTCTCTCTCCCTGACTCTACCTGCCTTATTCTTTCTCTCTAAAATCAGTCAATCAATCAATCATTGTCTACATTGGTGACTGCTCCACAGTCCTTTGAAAAGAATGTGTTCTGTTGTTTGATGAAGTGTTCTATAAAGGTCCATTAGGTCAAGTTGACATAGTGTAGTCTAGGATGAATTTTTTTGATCGCATAAACTGTACAACAAGTTTAGGTTGCTAATCTGGGCAGGGATGGCTTATAGTTACTCTGGGGTCATTTTTTTCTTCCCTCTGCTTGCTTCAGCCAGTGTCTACTTTTTTGCAGTCTACTGGTAGTGATGGTGGATGAAATAGGCTATTACTGGTTTATCTTATTTTGAGTTGTAGGGTAACAAGCTACTAGAGTATGTTCTTTTCTACAACCTTACTCCCTCAAATCTAAAAGACTTTGAAGATTGACATTCAGGTTTTCTAGATTTGCAAAATTCCCTTTGGGCCAAATCATCTTCACTGTTTGCCTCTCGGAGTTCCTGTTAGAAAAGCCACTTCTGTTTGACTATCTTATCAGCTATATTTTTGGGAATAGAAATCCTACATAAGCTAATTAATGATTAGAGATGATGTGAAGAGGAAGTGAATTTCTATTTGATTAGCTTAGAACCCTTGAACAGCAGAAAAACTTAGAAATTACCTAGTTAATTACCTAGTTTTACTTATGAAGAAATTATTTTAAATACAAAAATCACAGAATAAATTTAATAAGTGGCCAAAACTAGATTAGAACCCTGATACACTGATTCTCATTTTACTAGTTATTTACTCTCTCATCCTGCCACCTTTTAAATTGCTTTGATAAAAAAAAAAAAAGGAAAATAACAAGCAAATTAAAAGGTTTGATTGGAGAATTAAGTTTAAGCGTTCTTTGAAGATTTTACTTTATTCCTTTTGTTTCTGTTTCTCTCATTAATTCAAATTTAACCATTATGATAAGAATAAAGCCAACAACTAGTATTGGCTGATAATTGCTATTTAATACTTATAATACTATTCAAGTTTAATGCTTTAAGTAGCTATGAGCAAGGCTTAATATGTTTTCTTAAGAACAGTGGCCAGTTTTATTTATTGATTGATTTTGAATTAAGGATTTATCTTTACTTCAAGAAGGATGATTTCTAGCCTGGAGACTAGCTAATCTTCAAAACCACAGCCACTAGTAGAAAATAGTGTTCAAAACCACAGTTGTTGAAGTAATCCCATCAGTTAGAGCAGTCTCCCAAAGCTGATGTTTAATTTCCTCTGTGTCCAGAGTTCGTTCCTTGTTTGAAAACCACTGTTTGATTTAGCTTTCAGTCATAGAGTTTGGCGCTTTGGCACTGCATTTATACTGTTACCCGTGCCTAAGTTTGCAATGGAAAAAAAGCTGGTTAAGCTCTCTGTTCTGTACAGTAGACTTTGCAAAGAGTGAGTGTTTCTGGGATTCTTCATTGTCTCATAGTTTTATGACCCCAGAGGGAAGAAGAGGCTCCTCTGTATTTTTTTTTTCTTTTTGATTGATATCAGTGTGACATGGGGAGATTTCCCAGGTGGCTCTGGGAGCTTCACTGGTATTTTACCTGTGAGTAGAAAGCCTTCAAATTGGTGGACAGGTGGACAGTATACATGTAAGGCTGTTTTCCCCTCAGTTTGATCTAGCTCCTCCTGCATAGTTCAGTGTTTAGCCTAAATATCACTTCTTTAGTGAAGCCTTCTCTGAAAGCTCCAGACTAGGTTAAATCTACTGTGCCATGCTTTCATAGACTGTCACAATGTAATTAAAGCCCTGTATAATTCTTTGCTTCCTGACTGGATCACAAGCTCCAAGGGGCAGGACTGTATCTTTCTGATTAGCCTCTGTGTCTTTAGCACCTAGCAAAGCTCCTGGCAGGCAGCAAATGAGCAGCCATTATCTTGTGAGTAAACTGGGTAAGCTATAGCTTTGCCCACTCTAGGCTGAGTCTTGGGAACCCACACTTAGAGAAGAGCTAGACTTTTTTTTGTTTTGTTTTGTTTTGTTTTAATTTTAGCTCTATTGAGATAAAATTGACATATATAATTGTAAGAAATTTAACGTGTACATCATGGGGACTTGATACACCTATACATATTGAAAGGATTTCCCTCAGGAAGTTAATTAATACATGTGTCTTCTCATATATTTATCTTTTTGTTTTTGGTACAGTCATTTAAGATCTACTCTTTTAGCAAATTTTAACTATACAGTATAGTGTTATCAACTGAATCACTGTTATTATGCCTTAGATCCTTAGACCTTAGACTTTATTATTCTTGTAACTGAAAGTTTATATTCTTTTACTCATATCTGTTTCCTCCATTGAGCCCTGGCAGTTACTTTTCTACCCTCAGTTTCTGAGTTTGACTATGTTTTTTTTTTAGATTCCACATGTATTTGTCTTTCTCTGGCTTATTTCACTTAGCATAATGTTCTCCAAATTCATCTATGTTGTCACAAGTGAAAGGATTTCCTTTTTTTATTGGCTGATATTCTGTTATACACACACACACACACACACACACACACACACACACCCTACATTTCTTGATACATTCTTACAACAGGAGGCATTTAGGTTGTTTCTATGACTTAGCTATTGTGAATAATGCTGCAGCAAACATGGGAGTGCACAATAATGGTTTTTGATCCTTTTAGGTATGTACCTGGAAGTGTGATTGCTAGATCATATAGTAGTTGTATTTTTAATATCTTGCATAAACTCCACACTGTTTTCCATAGGGGCTGCACTAATTTACATTCCCACCAACAGTGCACTAGGGTTTCCTTTTCTCCATATCCTTTGCCAACACTTGTTATCTCTTGTCTTTTTGATGATAACCTAATAGGAATAAGGTGGTACCTCATTCTGGTTTTGATTTACATTTCCTGGATGATTAGTGATGTCAGGCATCTTCTCATGTACTTGTTGACCGTTTGTATATCTTCTTTGGAAAAATGTTCAGTTCTTCTACCGATTTTTTAATTTTTTTTTTGCTGTTGAATTGTATGAATTCCTTGTATATTTTGGGTATTAATGTCTTATTAAATATATGATTTTCAAATATTTTCTCCCATCTGTAGTTGCCTTTTTATTTTGTGATTGTTTCTTTTGCTGTGTAGAAGCTTTTTAGTTTGACTTAGTCTTACTCATTTTTGCTAATAACAGAACATTTAAGGCTAGATTTTTCTTTGATAAACAGCTTTGTTTTTGGAACAGTCAACTCTAACTAACTTTCTAGATGATTTGTAGTTAATTTTGTTTAGATCTTTCCCCCAGTGGTTATTTAAAATAGTATTTATTCATTTCTAATAGATCATATTTTTTTCCCTGAACTCTGTTTCTCTGTTGGTTTACTTGCCCTGGCTTGACACGGGAAGAGGCTCTTGGCTTCTGCAGTTTATTGGCGTCTAGGCACCATTTACAACCAAAGACAACTAATGTGAGACAAAGAACTGTTAGGATCAGAAGAGTAGTTGAAAATTCTTCACTGAAAATGTTGAAATGGGAATCTAGGTCAAAATGGGTTTGATGATTATAGTGCTAGGTCTGTTCCAGAGAAAAATGGAGTCAGGTTTGCCTAGCCAAGATCTGGAGACCAGATAGCAAGGAAAGGAGGACAAGTCTGCCAATTCAGACTCAAAGATTAGAAACTAGACTGAAAGGGAGAGGTGATTAAAAGGGGAAAGTCATTTTGAGAAAACTAAATTCCCAACACCTTGGTAATGGCTCTTGTAGCTTGTGACCCATGCTCATTGGATAATTCATTCGTGTAGCTTGTGACCCATGCTCATTGGATAATTCATTCTTGTAGCTTGTGACCCATGCTCATTGGATAATTCATTCGTGTAGCTTGTGACCCATGCTCATTGGATAATTCATTCTTGTAGCTTGTGACCCATGCTCATTGGATAATTCATT
>NC_081557.1:259025801-259044155 GCF_022355385.1 Mustela nigripes | reverse complement strand
AGTGTAGCTCAAATGTAACTCTTAAGGCAGTATTTTTCAAACCGTGTGTCGTGGCACATTAGTGGTGAGTGACTAGCATTAAATAATAAAAATAGCATGTGTATGATACAAGATGTATTTCATGGTGCATCAAAGATGAAACTGAAGAGTTTGAAGAAAATTACTGTATGAAATGTGAGAATAGAAAGGAGTGTTATTTAAAAATTAATCTTTTTCCGGGACGCCTGGGTGGCTTAGTTGGTTAAGCAGCTGCCTTCGGCTCGGGTCATGATCCCAGCGTCCTGGGATCGAGTCCCGCATCGGGCTCCTTGCTCGGCAGGGAGCCTGCTTCTCCCTCTGCCTCTGTCTGCCATTCTGTCTGCCTGTGCTCGCTCTCTCCCTGCCCCTCTCTCTGATAAATAAATAAAATCTTTAAAAAAAAAATTAATCTTTTTCCATATAATATATGATTGTAAACATATAACTAACTAAATATTATGAGTAGGATATGATAATTTCATTTACATCTTTAGAAGTTTATTTATTTTAGTTTATAACTTCAGAAGGTTTTTGGGTGTCCTCTCACCTGGAAAATGTGGGAAGTATCTTACATTCAATTTCTATATGCAGGCATATATTCTAGTCAAATTATCTGTCCAGACTGAGGAGTTGTAAGCAAAAAAGAAGTATTGGAAGTGCATCTGAGTTGTTTCTTTATGTGTGGCTAGATCTAATCATGCATTTATCACACATATCCTTTTAATTGAAATGGAGGGGCTCTTCGATTCTTTTATGTACAACAAATAGAAAGAAACTATCATTTCAAACATTTATTAGTTAGAGAAAGGGAAAAAAAAAGGTTTTCCCATCACTGGCAAGCATTTACTTCTCTTTGGTGGTGCTAATATACATTGTTTATTAAAAAAGACCTTTATTGTACTTCATGCTTAAATAAAGGGCTTTGAATTCAATTTTTAGTGCTTGTTGCTGTTATGTATGCTCTCTGAAAGATACACAATCATAGTCTTAGGGAGTGAATTTATGATTACTTATTTTTGATACTTGCCTTGATAACTCTTTAAGCAAATGCCATGAGTAAAAATTCAAGGCTGCCCAGTAGATTAAAAAAAGTGATTTTTCATATTATTAAGTAATTATTATAATTTAAAATATGCTATATACTAGGCATTTTTAGTGCCTTTAATATGCTTTTACTACAAATAATTAACTTTCGTAAGACTTCATAGAAACACATTTGTAGGGTAAAGAATAATATACTCTATGTCACATTTTCTTATGTGTAAATCATTTAATTCATTTTAGCATTATATCATCACCTTGTAAAAGGTTACCTTTATCCATTTCATAATTTTGAATGAATGACTAATCTGTGCCTGGTATTCCTCAAAACTATAAATTAATTTTTAAAATTATCAGAGTCCAGATACTGTTGGAAATAAAATTAAAATCTCATTAATAATGTATTTTCAATTTTCTCACATTAGTTTTAATTTTTATTAAATTTTTACTGCTTCTAGCTTATTCTTTCTGGACAACATTTTAATCTCATCACTCAAATGAACACAGGGTAAACAGTAGCCATGTGCATGTTTATGCCCAGTCTCATGTGAATGGGACCTCAGATTGCTTGCATTCTGCATTTCCTGTATTGATTTTCAGACAACGATGTTAGATCCTTTTGATTCGTTTACACATTGTTATTGTTCCTTTAATGGATAAAGAGTTTTATTTAGGATGTCTTTGTGGTACTAATAACTGGTAAGTAGTTACTTATTAACTTTTCTTCATAAATTATCTTGCTGGCAGTTTGATTATTTTAGGGTTGTTTATATTTCTTAAAGATTTACATGTGTGGATGTGTGGGTATTTATCAAGTCCAGAGCACATTTATAGAATTCACTGGGTGATACAGAGAATTGGGTAAGTATAGGAAGAGATGTTGGGTAAGATGTTTGTCTAAAGGGATTTCTTTGGTCAATTATGATTGCATTCTGTCCCAGTCCTGAGGCATCTATAATTCATCCACCAAAACAAGCACCATTAATGTTTAGGTGTAATTTCTTTAAGTCTTTCTTTTGGGTATAGATTTTAGGAAGAAATCATCATAATTTGTACTATTTAAAGATAAGTCTTAATTTCATAGGTAATAGAAATGATTGTGTACTGAAATGAAATACACCAATTCTCCTTTAAGTTTCCTTTATATTAAGAATAGAATGAAAATATTTTTAACTAGAAGAAAATTTAGTGTGTTTGAAAGAGTAGTAGGTCTAAGATTTTTGTCTGAGGTTAAATTTGGTTCAGAAATTTAACCCATGTAAATCATGGTCTAAGTAGTGGGGACTATAGAAGATGATTAAGTTTGAGTCTCACTTTCTGTAAAAATTATCCGAGGTGGGTTCAATTGTGTTATTCTCAGTGGTACCATCTTTACCATCAAGTGTGGTTTCATAAAATGTGCTGGGGATAAGTGTTGAAGTGTCATTGGCTGTGATGATAGTATTGGTTGTCATAATATTTGGCGTTGGTGTATCAGGAGGGTCAGTGTCATCAAGCGTGGAGGAAGCAGCTGTAGTAATATGGAAAGGAGTTTGGGGGGTGTCAGGAATGTTCTCTTTGGGGGAAACAGGTGTGTTGGATGCCTCAGCTGAAGTGATGTAGGGTGCTGCTGTAGTGGCAACAGGCATGGTGGGGGCTGGTGAGATACTGAAGGAAGGAGTGGTTGAGGCACCAGAGGTGGTGGTTAGGAGAACTGAAGTCATTGTGGCTGTAGCTGTGGTGCTCATAACAGCAGACCTGGTCGTGAGACCAGATGTGGCAGTGGCAGCCAGTCTGCTTGTAGAAGTGACAGGAGTGGTTATAGAAGCTGGTGTGATGGGATTAGTTGAAGTAACCATGGTGCTGTGAGTGGCAGTGTGTATAGTGTTTGTAGATGCTGGGGTAGATTCCCCAGTGGTAGGAGAAGATGTCTTAGAAAATGTAGTGGCAGCTGATGTTGAAAAGAGACTGGGTGTGGTGCTTGTCTCTCTGGTGACAGTGTTGGTTGTGGGAGTAGATGTGGTAGGGACAGATGTGGCACCAGAAGTAGTAGAGACATTCTGTGTGGTTGAGGAAGAAGGTGTGGTCAGAATGGTCAGGATGGCTGTGGAGGTGGCTGCAGCGGTAAGCTGGTGGAAGGAACTGTGCTAGTGGCACTTTGTAGGGTGCTAGGAAGGGCAGAAATACTTCTGGTGATGGTAGCAGATGATGAGGAAGAGACCATAGTGGAGATGATGGGCTCCATGGTAGTCAGCCTGGAGGTGGCTATGGGGAGAGAGGTAGAGGCAAGTGTTGTAGTGGCAGAAGTTGTGGTGTCAGCCTGAGTGGTAGTTGAAGGGGAAATGGTTGTAGTGGCAGGGATGGAGCTCAGAGCAGAGGACATAGAAAGCACAGCTGTGTTGATGGCTGACTGTGCGGAAGTAGATGGGGCAGGTGTGCTTGTTTTAATAGGTGTGACAGTGGCAGCAGGTGAGGAATTGCCTTCAGCTGTGGAGGTGGCAACATTTGTGACAGTGGTGGTTGTGGTAGTAGATGTGGTAGGGACAGATATGAGAGCAGAACTGGTAGAGACAGACTGTGTAGTGGATGATGAAGAAGAAGCGTTGAGCTGGCTGGAGCCATGCTGGTGGCTGCAGTGGATGAGTTGGCAGGAGGAGCCATGGTAGTGGCACTTTGTGAGGTGCTGGGAAGGCCAGGAGTACTTGTGGTGATGGTAGCAGCTGATGAGGAGGAGAACACTGTGGAGATGATAGGCTCCATAGTAGTCAGGCTGGAGGTGGCTATGGGGAGAGAGGTAGGGGCAGGTGTGGTGGTGGCAGAAGTGGTGGTGTCAGCCTGGTGGAAGAAGGAGCAGAAGTTGTTGTGGTTGTGAATAATGTGCTGGTGGAAGTAGAGGATAACATCCTGGCTGTGGAAGATGGGACAGAAGTGGTTATGTTAGAAGGAGTGGTGTTGGAGGTGGCAGGGTAAGTAGAGGTGGAGGCTGATGTAAAGGGAACGGATGCGTCTGTGGTAGAAATCAGTGTGGAAGCAGTGGTGTCAGCATCCTTTGTAGTCATGACGGGATTGTTGGTGGCCGCAGATGTGGTACTTGTGGATGTTGCTAGAGGTGCTTCAATTGTGGTGGAAGAAACCAAAATATTAGTGGCCTCAGGTACTGTTGTGGTCAGAGATGCAGTGGTTGTTGCAGGAGCAAACATGGCTGTGGCCGCTGTGGTGATGGCAGAACTAGTAGTGACAGACTGTGTAGTGGAAGAGGGAAAAGAAATGGTTGTGGCCGCAAGTGAGCTGGAGCGCTCATCAGTGGTGGTTCTGGGCTCTGAGGTGGTAGAAGGAACTGAAGAGGTTGTGGCAGAAAGAGTGGTGACAGAGGCAACAGTGGTAGTGTCAAGGTCATAGTCGGTAGTAGTGTCATCGACTGTGCTAGAGCTCAGTGTTGCCATATCATCTGTGGTGAGCAGGGTACTTGGTACAGTGTCAGTATGAGAAGTTGTGGTGTCTTCTTTGGTAGTAGAGTAAAGAGCAGAGGAGTCAGATGAAGTAGTGGAAATAGGATTCACAGTGATTTCACCTGTGGTTGCAGTGGATGTTGATGAACTGAGGGCAAGAAATGTGATGGAAGCTGGCCACATGCTAGAAGATGTGGAAGAAGCTGATAAAGTTCTGGTGGCAGCAGGGGTGGAGACACCGGGGTGGAAGGAGCAGGAATGGGGGTTGGAGAAGTGATTGCAGCAGCCTGAGGGGAAGTGTCAAAAAATGCAGTGGTGGTGTTGGCAAGGAGGTACTGGTGGCTTCAGTGGGGAAGATGGGGAGGAGGGCTGTAGCTGTGGTCACCTGTGTGGTGCTAAGAGGAGCAGACACATTTGTGGCAGCTTGGGTGGTGACAGAAGCAGCAGAGGAGGGAATGGCTGTGGAAGAAGCTGTGGTAGGAGCCTCTGTGGTCATGGCAAGCTTATTAGTGGCAGCAGAAGTGATACTTGTGGATGCTGCTGCTCCAAGTGAGGTAGATGAAGCCGATCGACTAGTGACACCAGAGATAGTGGAGGCAGCTGCTGTGGTTGGAAGCACAGCTGTGGAGGTGGCAGCTTGAATGGTGCTGGAAGGAGTGGAGGTACCTGAGGCAGCAGGCAGGGTGCTGACAAGATCCATGATAGTGGTAGAGGTGGTTGTAGGAAGAGCAGTAGAAACAGTTGTAGTGGCAGTGGGTTTGGCCAGGGGCACATCTTTGGAGCTGGAGGACTGTCTGGTGGCAGGTGAGGTATAGGAAGTAGCAGAGGTGAAGTCACTTGGGTCAGGTTGATAATCAAATGTAGTGTCAGCAGGTGTGCTGGTGTCCGATGTTGATGTAACCTGTGCAGTGACCAGGGTTGTGTCCGTGAATGAAGCTGTGGCATCTGTTCTGGTAGTCACAGGCAGGGTATCAGGGACAGTGATAGTGGTGGAAGTAAGATCCATGGTTGTGTCAGGGTGACCACTGGCTATTGTTCTAACAGCAGCAGGCGTGCTGGTGAAAACCTGTGCTGGGGCCATAGGAGTTGCAGTGTCCTCAGCGGTGGATGTGGGATTGGTGGCAGCAGACATGCGGGAGAGAGAAGATTTGGTAGTGGAGGTAGAAGCTGCTGAAGAAGAGGTAGAAGGAGCAAGAGTGTTAAAAACAGCAGATGTGGCAGAGAGACCTGCTTTGCTGGGAGCATCCTTTGTGGGAAAAGGGGGTGAAGTGACTTTGGGGGCAGATGTGGTAGGGGTAGCTGTAGTGGCAGCAGATGTGTGTCTTGGTGATGCTGTAGGGAGAGAAGCTGTGTTTGTGGCATGCCTCTGTGTAGGATCTGCAGCTCTTAAGGTGCTTCCGGCCAGAGTGGTCGTAGTGACCGAAAACAGTGTGGCTGTGCTGGCAGTTGAAGCAGTGGTAGTAGCAGGTATAGTGGTGGTTACTATAGACTGGGAAACTGATTTTGTGAGAGGGGATGTAGTTTTTGTCACAGTTGTTGAGAAATTCGAAGCAGGAGTTGTTTGGTAGGCTTGATGACCTTCGTGATAGTACGAAGGGATTTAGTAGTTTTCACTATGGATTTGGTCATATGGGCAGATTTATAGTAGAAGGGCTGGTGGAGAGAAACTTGGAATTTCGGTAGGTTTGAGTGATATAGCGGCAGAGGAACTGGTGTCAGCTACAGTATTAATAGTGGTAGTAAGTTTGCTGGTGGGTGCTTGGGGCTCAGTAGAGGTGGTAGGTTTTATATTAAAAATCACAGGTTTTAAAGTTGTGGATTTGGTTATGAAGGCAGCAGGCTTAGAGCTGGTGATGGATTTGGTGGAGGAGATAACTTTGGTTGTAGTAATAGCTGTAGTGATTGGTGTAGAAGGTTTATGAGTGCTGGAAGATTTGGTGGTAGGGGCTGCTGACTTGGCAGTTGTGGAGGATTTGGGAGTATTAGTCACGGGTTTGGTGGAAATAGTGGATTTTGTGGCTCTAGCTGTTGGATTAGAAGTTGGGGAAGATTTGGTGATAGAGGCCAGTGAGTTTATGGTGGACTTTCTGCTCGTTGATGCAGGTGGAATGGCTGCAGAAGCTTTGGTGGTCACTAAAAACAGTCCTGAGGATACAGTTTTAGAGGTTGTTGGGTTAAGGTTTGTTGGCAACTGTCCAGGCTGTGTGGTATGAAGTACCCCTGGGTGATGCTGCTGAAGTCCAGGTTTAGGTTTCAGTGCTGGCTTTTGACCAGATCTGCATGGGTGAAGTTGGGGCTTTTTACCTGGTTGCTTTCCACAATGTTTGTGTGAGTCAGGATGTTGGATGGGTTTATGTAGATGAAGATAAAGTGGGTTAGGATATTGTTTTTGTATAGCAGGATGCTGGAGTGAAGGCACATTTGGTCTAGGTATTGGTTGACCAGGGAGATGAAGCTGAGGACCTGGTTGGGGAGGTCTTAAATAACAAGGTGGATTCTTTGCCTTGCTGCTTTTTTTCTTTCGCTTGGTTGCTTTTGCCTTAGGTTTTCTCTGGCTAGATTGTTTTCTTATTGGTTTACTCAAATGATGCCTTGAGGGCCCAGTCTGATGATGTTTGGGAATATTTGGGCTAGTTTTTACTTGGCTTATTTGTTGCTTTATGATTGGATTTTTATGAAGTTTTTTTGGCTGGATGTTTTCTTGGAACTTAATGGTTGTAGTTTGGTTTGACTATGACCTTTTCTTGGGCCATTCACAATTGAAGGTAGTTTGGGTACTTTTGGCTTTTGTTGAAATTTGTTCCTACAGGAAAGTTTAGGTTTCTTTGATAACTTTTTAGTAGTTTTGCCTGGCTGATATTTGCTAATTCTAGGTTTTTTAAGAGCTGATGAGTTCCTATGATTTGAGAGTTGTTCGTAGCTATTTTGTAGCACAGGAGATTTTTGAAGAGGTCTTGATTGGCCAGATGGACAGTGTCTATACACAGGTCTCTGTTGGCCAGGTTGCTTTTTTACCTTTTTGGTTCTTTTTGGTCTTTTTTCAACAGGTTTCAGCTTTCTAGATTGTTTAGCAACACTTAGATGACATTTCCTTTGGTTAATTTTCCTTTGTATAGGAGTCTTTTTTGGACTAATTTGTTGTTCCTTGTTTGTATTATTAATGAGGCTTTGATAGAATATATATTTTCTGTGAACCTAGTGTTTGTGGTTTAGTTTGGTGCTGGCTATCTCCTTTACCAACTAAAACTGCAGGTGAATTAGATCTTTTTGGATTTTGCTGAACTTTGGTTATAAAGTGAGGTTTAGGTTTTCTTGGAAAATTTTTAACTTTTTCTTTGCAGAGATTGGGTTTTACTAACTTTTGGGAGAGCTGTTGAATTCATGTGGTTTGGGAGAGAGTTGACATTTTGTATGTAATTTCTTTTACCAGGTTTGGGTTGACCAGGTTGGTGATGTTGGGGTCCAGTTAGGTCAGGTTTATGTTGACCAGTTTTCTGCTTTACCTTCTTACTTCTGCTGTTTCTGTTTGCTCTAGCCTTAGGTTTTGAGATTGGAGTTTGTTTGATTTCAGAAAAATGAAATGATGTTTTCTCTGGTTGGTTTGCTTTTGTACTGGAGTTTTTGTTTGACTGGATTAGAGCTTGATGGTTATATTTTTATGAAGTTTTGATTGATCAGCTATTTTTTGTAGTTTAGGTTGTCATTGACCAGTTCTCTTACCAGTTGAAGATGTAGATGATAGACTGTTTTGAGTTTTGTTGAACATTGGTAATAGAATGAGATTGGAATCTCTTTGCTAATTTTTAAACAGTTTTTTAAATTTTGGTCAGATTTGGTTCTTTTAAATTTTTGGTGAGCTGTTGAATTCCTGGGGCTTTGTTGCATTTGTTGGCTACTTTGTGGTACAGGAGATTTTTGATGAGAATTCGGTTGACCATAAGAATGAGGTCCAGGTGTGGTTATCACTAGCCTTTTTTGTCCATTTGCTTTTGTTTTTGGCTTAGAATGTCTGGTCTTTCTTATTTCGGTAGTATTAAAATGGCCTTTCCTCTGGTCATTTTGCTTTTTTGTAGAATTTCTTACTTGATGATGTTTAATAACTGTATTCTTCTGATGATTTGGTTGGCTGGATATTTTTTGCTGGCCTGATATCTGTGGCTTTGCTTGTTGATGATCATGTAAAAATGAAGATACTTTGGTTTGGCTTGTGTTCTGCTGATTAATAGTCCTCATGGGAGATTTTGATTTCTTTGGTAATTTTTTAGGTGATTTGCCAGTATGAGATTTAAATTTGCTAGATTTTTTGTTAGCTGTTAATTTTGTATTATTTTGTGGTTGGTGGCTCCTTTTTTGTGAAAGAGATATTTGATTAGGGTTTTGACTGACCAAGTTGATGGTTTCTAGGCCTAGATTTCTTAGGTCTCAGCTTACTGGTTTGTTGTTTTGTCTCTTTAGGTTTGTTTTGTCTATCAGGTTTGGGCTTAGGTTTTGATAATGGGGTGTGTTTTGTTTGGGAATTATTGAAATTATATTGTCTCTGGCTAGTGTGCTTTTGTAAAGTAGTTCTTATTTGAGTACTGGCATGTTGCTTCATGGTTTTATTTTTTGGAAATTTTGATTTACCAGATGTTTTCTGTGGACCTAATGTGTGTTGCCTTGTTTAACGTTGGCTATATTTTTTACCAGTTGAAACTGCAGATAACTTCATCAAATCTGAGTTCTGTTGGTTATTTACAATGGAAGGAGATTTAGATTGTCTTGGTAATACTTTAGGAGTTTCGAGTAGATAAGATTTGGTATTGGTAGATCTATTGTGAGCTGTAATATCCATGTTATTTTGGAGTTGGTGGCTTTTTTGATGTGTAGATTTCTGACTAGCTTTTCGTTGGCTAAATTGATGGTTTTTAATTCCATTTAGGTAATTTCTCTTTGTAACATGCCGTTCTTTTGTGTGTTTATTTTGATTTTGTTCAGATAGTTTTGACTGAAATTTTGGTTGTTTAGGTATTCTTGGGTTACTTAAAAGGTTTAGCTTAGTTTTGGGCTTAACATTTCTTTGGGATAAAGGAAATTTGGGTTGATCTACTTTTGAATGAGCGTAAGTATCCATGAGAGGTATATTATTTTTAATTAACTTTTGAGCAGGTTTACCTGCATCAGATTTCGTAGTTCTAGATCTTGGTTTAACTGGAAAATTTGGATTATATGAGGGTTTTTGGTTATTTTGTTGTACAGCAGAGCTTTGTCTAGATTTTATCTTTGGAGATCTCTTTGGACCAGTGGGATTTAAATGGGCTTGGGAGCCTCCAGATCTCTGTTGTGCAGATGGATTTAGCTGAGTGGGAATCCTGTCACTTTTCCTCAAGTAAAGTACTTGCTGGGGTGAAAATGATGTTTGTGCAGATGGATGCACTTGTCTATGGGGGGGGGAAGGAAAAAATTTAGCATAAATAATCCTTGTTTAAAATTTCACGGATTCAAAATTTTGAATGACAAAGTTTTCTTTATGCATTGCTAAAATTCAGTTATTATTTGATGATAGGGAAAACTTCTTTCTCTGAGATAACTGCTGTATTGGGATTAAAACTTCGGTTTATTAGGAGGGTGCTCCAAAAATCACATGGTGGCTACTAGCATGGAGTCACAGAACCTACCACATCTTGTACCCCTGACTGATGCTGTGAAGTTGAGTCTTCCATTAGACTGCAGTGCTTCCAGTTCCTAGAGGGACTAAGGCAAATTATATTCAGAGCCATTAAAGTTAAGGGACTTGTATATTTTAGGTGCTCAGTATACTCTTACTGGAGAATATATAAGTAGAAATATGCTTTATGTATTTGTAAAATAGTATATATTTATATTTCTAAAAAGAGCTTCTGTTGTATAGTAGCTTTCCAAAAAAATGTAGATTTCCTTTCTGGAGGAATTCATCTTAAATTTCAGGCCTCAAAAAATGAGAAGCTCTTAGTCAAAAATAACTGATATTACATGGAAACAAGGCACAACAATGATAACCATCTGAAATAATAACAGAAGAATTACACCTTTAAGGGACTTCAGATAATGGAATTATCAGACAAAAATTTAAAGATATATCTTGAACAAAATAAAGGGAGCAAAATACCATGAAAACAACAAGGTAAATTTTAAAAGAAGCAAATTTTCTTCTAGAAAGGAAAAAAAAAAAGCCCAGTAATTAAACGAAAGAACTCATTTAAATATATCCATATTTGGGGCGCCTGGGTGGCTCAGTGGTAAAGCCTCAGCCTCAGGCTCAGGTCATGATCCCAGGGTCCTGGGTCCTAGGCAGGGAGCCTTGAGTCCCGCATCGGGCTCTCTGCTCAGCAGGGAGCCTGCTTCCTCCTCTCTTTCTGCCTGCTTCTCTGCCTAGTTGTGATCTCCATCTGTCAAATAAATAGATAAAATCTTTAAAAAGAATCCATATTTAAGTACAGATTAGGTACAACTCAGGAGGAAATGAGACTATGAAGTTATCCAGAATGCAACACAGAGAGCAAATAAATGGACAATATAAAAAGTATTAAAATGGAAGATGGAGTGACAAGGACTAGGCTAACATAACTTTCTTGGAATATGATAGAGTTAATATTTTAAGAGATAATAGCTGGGAATTTTCTAGAACTGCCAGAAGATACCAGCTCATAGATTTAAGAAGCCTGATACCAAATAAATACACAAAATGAAATCTTTCCCTGTACATTATAGTGAGACTGTAGAAGAAACCAAACTGTATCAAAAACCAAAGAGATAATAATAAAAGTAGCCTGAAAATGATAAAAGAAAGGACAGATTCCCTCAACAATGGTGAATTTTCCTTTTGTTGTTTCCACTAACAACAGAAATCAATGCTTTGCTAACAGACGAGTTTCATCCTAAAATTCTGTGCCTTATGATTATACTGGACAAAGAAAGTGGTGCTAAATCTAGTTAAATCTAATTGAACATTCCCTGTGTACATGGTGGACCTTTGTGTACATGATCTTGGACCTCTCCTCTTTCCCATATACACGCATTCCCTAGGTGAGCATTCTATTCTGCTGGATAATGACAAATCCCTAATGCCCTCGCTCCTCTACTTTCTGTAGAGTTAATTCTTACCCTGTTTTTTTCTAAGAATCTACCAAACATCTTCCATTCTTACTCTCACCTGATAGATAACCTTGCTTCCTCCTTTCCTGAGAAAAGTGAACAATCAGAGGAAGACTTCTCTAACTCCCACAGTATCTACCCTCCTACCAGCATTTGCACCCATCTGCTCTCATCTTCCCATTTGACACCCTATAGGTAAATCTGCTCTATGTAAAGCCTATCCACTTGTGCTCTAGATCCTACTCCCTATATCCTTCTCAAAGATGTTGCTCTTGGTATTATTCTGCATCATTATTTTGCTCCTCCAAAAATGTTTCTATCAGCATAAGACATTTCTTTTATTTTTGGAAAATAATATTTATTTATTATGTTTTTTAAAATTTTAATTTTGTTTACTTATTTTTTAAAGATTTTATTTGAGAGAGAGTGAGACCACGAGTAGGAGGGGGAGGCGCAGATTGAGAGGGAGAAGCAGACTCCCCCCTGAGCAGGGAACCCAGTGCCTACTGGGATACATCCCACGTCCCTGGGATCAGGACCTGAGCCAAAGGCAGATGCTTGATCAACTGAGCCACCCAGGTGCCCCTGTGGTTTTTTAAAAAAACTTAATTCCTATAATATATTAAAATACTGTGTTATATTAGTTTCATGTGTACAGTATAGTGCTTCAACACTTCTATACATCACCTAGTGCTTATCATGACAAGTGTACTGTTTAATCCCCATTACCTGTTTCACCCATCCCCCTACCCACCTCCCTTTTGATAATCATCAGTTTGTTCTCTGTAGTAAACACACACACACACACACACACACACTCACTCTCTCTCTCTCTCTCTCTCTCTAATTAATGTATCTTTTTTTAAAAAGATTTTATTTATTAGAGAGAGAGAGAAACAGTGAGAGAGGGAATACAAGCAGGGGGAATGGGAGAGGGAGAAGCAGGCCTCCCGCAGAGCAGGGAGCCTGATGTGGGGCTTAATCCCAGGACCCTGGATCATGACCTGAGCTGAAGGCACATGCTTAAACGATTGAGCCACCTATTCGCCCCTATAGTAAAAACATATTTTTTGACTTACTTTCCCCACGAGCTATAACACATTCCTATGCAGAAAAACATCTGGAAAGAGTTAATTATTCTTACTCCAAATGTACTTCTCTTCTCTCTTAAACTCCCTTCAGTCTTTTATCCTTACTCTTTACAGAAGTCATTGTTTTCAAGATAACTAGTAACTTCTATGTAGCTAAATCCAGGATCAATTCATAGTCTTAATTTTACTTGATCTGTTATTACATTTGAAACAATTGGTCACTCATTTTTGGAATAGTTTTTGTAAGTTTTTTTTTTTAATTTAATTTTATTTATTACAGAAAGAGATCGCAAGTTGGCAGAGAGGCAGGCAGAGAGAGAGGGGGAAGCAGGCTTCCCGTTGAGCCGGAAGCCTGACGTGGGTGGGGCTCCATTCCAGGACCCTGGAATTATGACCTGAGCCGAAGGCAGAGGCTTCAACCCACTGAGCCACCCAGGCGCGCCTCATACCACGCAAATTTATAACATCCTCCTGGTTTTTCCCCTGAACTCAGAATCATCTATCCAGCTGTTTCCTTGAAATCTCTACTTGAAATATTTATTATTTATTTATTTTAAAAACAGATTTATTTGAGAGAGAGTGACTGAAGACACTACTTTAAAGGATACAGCTGAGAGAACAAGTGAAACTGTGCTTGGTGTTTTCACTCAGGCGCATGCACAAGTGAACATGAGGAGGGATAGAATGAGAGGGAAAGAGAAACTGCAGCAGACACCTTGATGAGCTCAGAGCCTGACTCAGACCTTGATCCTACAACCCTGAAATCATGACCTGAGCAGAAACCAAGAGTCAGACACTCAACTGCATGCACCACCCAGCGGCTCCTCTACTTGAATTGTTTCATAACAGTGTCGTAATTATTACATCAAAACTGATGTATGACCTCCAAAACTTCTGGAAGTTTCTGGGCGGAGCTTTCTCCATCTAAGTTGATGACAACGTCCACCTTCTGGTTGTTTAGCTTAAGACTTTGGAGTCAAACTTGGCTTTTCTCTCATGTCTCCCATCCAATCCATCTTATTGGTTGGCTCTACTTCAAAATATATCCAGGATTTGATGACTTCTAATCATCTCTACTGCTACCACTGTGCTCTTAGCCATCAGCATCCTTCACTGCAGTAACTGCCTGATTAGTCTTCCCACTTCTGGTCAGATCTTCCTACAGTTAATTCTTAACGTAATAACTAGTGTACTTAAAACAAGTCAGATCAATACAAAAGATAGGTTCTTCTCAACACAACATTCAGTATGTTTAAAAGATAAACCAAATCATATCACAACTTCACTTAACATTCTCCAGTGTCTGTTGATTTCACTGAGTAAAAGTTAGACTTTTTACTATGATCTCTAAGGTATTGTGTGACCTAGCTTTCATTATTTTTTGAATAATCATCTCACACTATATTTCCTCTCATTTACTCAACTCCAGTCATACGGGCTTCCCCGTTCTTTGAAAACACCAGGCACACTTTCACTTGTTCCCTCAGCTGTATCCTTTAAAGTCGTGTTTTCAGTCATCTTTTCAGAGGTGTTCCCTGGCTATCTAATAGTTTTTTCTCAACATTTATCACCACTAGCATATCATGTATTTATTTATTGTTTATTTTGCTTATTACTATCTCCCAGTGTCTAGAACAGTATGTAGTACTTGGTAGAGGCTCAATAATTGTTTATTATTGAATGAATGATTTTTGCCGTGGTTTATTTCACCCTCCAAATGGAAAAATATAGCTGCTTAGTACATGTAAAAATTCAGATCACATATTAATAGCTTTAAAGTGCATATTAATGTCTTTAAATCATATATAAAAGCAGACTGGACTCAGTGGTACTTACTGAGAAGCAGGTTGTGAGTGCCAAGAGGCCCAGAGTCAAGCCCTTTCATCCTTCCTATCTGCTCCCTGAAAGAAGAATTATTCATTCTTAGTTGTCTAGACTGCAACTATATACCTGACAAATTATTATCAACACAACTATTTCTTGTAGAGGAAATTTTTAAGAGTTATGAAGAAATCATTTGAAATCTTCTAAGGAGGCAAAATATTAATGCCAATGCGTAATATTTTAGTTTTAATTCATGTTACATTGAATACTGCATTTGCATCCCTGGAAAATAGGCTGTTTTAGAATTTGAAATTTAAAAAATGATTAAGTGCAGAAGAGAAAATAGAAATATGGAACCATCTTAAATTTTCAGAATATCATCATTATTCAAGTGGTACATCAAACTGCATCTCAGCATTGAATATGGATTTGGATTTGGTTCATCGATTTGGTTAATTTTGTATTACTGAGTTACCGCTACCTCTACTACTGTCAATTCTTATATTATTAGAGTTAGCATGATCAAAGCAGATATTTCATTGTATTAAGAATTCACTTTATGAAGTGGGATGTGAGAGTCAAAGGATTTGAGAGCTGATGATGAATTTTGATCCAGTAGTGCAGAATGTCCTGAGAACACAGTCTCCAGTTTTGAAAACAGGTCCACCATTTACTGAGCTGTTCTGTTAATGATAGGAGCTTATTTTATTTGTTCTATAAATACCAGGACATTGTTTTATTTTGCAGCTACCTTGGTATGGCTTTTATTGTATGATACATACATCTGTCTGGCTTGCGTAGGGACGTGTTTGATGTCCTGCTCTCCTTTGTATTGGGCATAGCTTCTAGCATGGAATGCTGTGCAAATCAGACACTTAATATCTGTTTGCTGAATCTGATTTTATTATATCCTACAGATAACGCTATTTATTTTAGAAATGGAAAATATAACTTCAGGCAGGATTCACTGGGTCACATTCTGCTCTCCTATATTTCAAAAATATGTAGAGGAATACTTGGAATATTAGATGTAAAATTAAAATAGAAATTATTCATAGATTTTATGCCTATCATTTACTTCACTTTTGGGGCTCTGTCACTTTTCTTTTTTCTCCTGCTTCTCACATAGTATTTGACTACTTATCCATCAAAATGAGACTTCTCAAATTGTTTTTATGAACCATCCTTGATGAGATTACCAGCAGTGTAGACTTTTTCTTGCTCTCTTATCTTTTCATGCTTTGATTATTGTTTAGTACCACCACAATTTAGTCCCCTGTCATAGTTCCTTATGTATCTCTCTTCTCTCACGTTTTTTTCTTGGATCTGGTAGTCCATGGTTTGTAGTTGAAGTGTCAGCAAAGGATATCTTAAGATATTTTCTCTTCTGTTTTCATGAGAGTTTCCTAGTTACCAAAAATGGGTCCATAGCTTTGATTTGGGGAATCCTTGTGCTCTGAAGTCTATGAACTTTGATGTTATGCTAATGAAATTTGTTAGAGTACAGATTTGCCTTGTTTTACTAATGTCAGCATGTGTTAATCTAAGGTTATTAGTTAAAATACAAACTCTTACATTAGGACAAGTAGTAAGTATATGTAATCCACACTAAATGTTATTTGGAATTAGATATTTGGGAAAAGATGACAAGAGATATATGCTAATAATAATAAATGTTGAATTGTGCCCTCCATAATATATATTCAGTCCTATCACTTAGTATCTCAGAGTGAGATTTTCTTTGGAAATTGGGTCATTGCAGATACAATCAGTTAAGATGAGGTCATACTGGAGTAGGATGAGTCCCTTATAATCCATTATGACTAGTGTCTTTATAGAAAGATGTCCATGTGAAGACACAGGGAGAATGCCATGTGAGGCCAGGTAGACATTGAATTATGCTGCCACAAGCCAAAGAATATTTGGAGCTATCAGAAACTAGAAGAGCAGGTTTCAGAGGCAGTAGGCAGGACTCTCCTGACACCTTAATTTTGGAATTCTAACCTCCAACATTCTGAGGCAATACATTTTTGTATTTGAAGCTACAGAGAGTGTAATACTTTTTTAGGGCAGCCCTAGGAAACTAATGCAAATGAAGATAGAATTTCTTAATAGATAATATCACCATGAATTCTTTGATGCTTTTCTCTTCACTAATGTGCGTGTATGTGTAAATAATCCTTAGCAACATTGCTGTATTTATTAGCTGTTGGAAATAATATGTTTAAGAGTTTGAAACTGGATCTATATACAAAGCCCACTTTCTGTGGTTTTGAAGGACCCACCCAAGTGGAATCTTTCCTCTCAGAGCTGTCTGAGAATCTTGTCAGTCCCTGTGCTTAGGCATTTGTAAGACCAGGAAAAACAGAAAAATGAGACAGGGAGGGGCCATGAGAAGACTCTAGTGGCTGTTATGGCTTTTCTCATTTTGGATATCAGAGAGAAGATCATGTCTGGAATGAGATATTTTGCTCAAACAAAGGACAGTTTCTCCTGATGCAACTTGGCAGTTGTTCTTGTATATCTTTTCTTCCTGAAGCTCTGTGTTGTGACTAAATGAGTTGGATTGGCTGGAATATGCAAGTTATGTTTTGCATCAGGCTTTTATTTTCTGTGCAAATACTGGTAGATATTTGAAGGTGTCTTCAACCTATCTTCAGTTCAAATGGAGACATTGGTGGTGTAACCAGAGTTTCTTACAGAATTGCCCAATTGCTCCAGGATATTATTTAACACCAGAAAAATCTGGCTTCATTATATCCTCAAAAGTTTGTGGAGTGACAAAACTTATTCATGCAGTAAACACTTACTGACATTTTCATAGTTTATTAACCTTTGGTATATGTCACATTTTCTCTTAGCATACTATTTGATAACATTTCTTTAAGTTTGTTTTCTCTCTTGTGATTTAAAGTTTATAGTTGAAGGGATCTTGCATACTATCTCTTTTAGACATGCGTATGTAATCTCCTAATTACTTTCCTAGAATCCCTTTTTAAAATTAAACTTCCATCTGTCTTCTTACAATATTCTCTCCTTTATTTAAAAATATGCCTGCCCACTGATGACACTCATGAGTTTTCCTTTATTTTTTATTTTTATTTATTTTACTTTATTTTTTAAATTACTTTTATTAACATATAGGGCAGGGGCACAGGTCTGTGAATCATCAGGCTTACACATTTTGCAGCACTCACCATAGCACATACCCTCCCCAGTATCCATAACCCAACCACCCTATCCCTATGCAACCCCCCCAAGCAACTCTCAGTTTGTTTTGTGAGATTAAGAGTCTCCTATGGTGTGTCTGTCTCCCTCTCAATCCCATGCTATTTCATTTTTTCCTTCCCTACCCCCAGGAACTCTCCACCTTGCCTCTCAAATTCCTCATATAAAAGAGATCATATGATAATTGTCTTTCAAATGATTAACTTATTTCACTAAGCCACTATGCTTAGGGTAAATACCCAGTAGTGCGATTGCTGGGCCGTAGGGTAGCTCTATTTTCAACTTTTTGAGGAACCTCTGTGCTGTTTTCCAGTGTGACTGCACCAGCTTGCATTCCCACCAAGAGTGGAGGAGGGTTCCCCTTTCTCCGCATCCTCACCAACATCTGTAATTTCCTTACTTGTTAATTTTAGCCATTCTGACTGGTGTGAGGTGATATCTCATTGTGGTTTTGATTTGATATTTCCCTGATGCTGAGTGATGTGGAGTGCTTTTTCATATTTCTGTTGGCCATTTGGATGTCTTTTTTACAGAAATGTTTGTTCCTGTCTTTTGCCCATTTCTTTCTTTCTTTCTTTCTTTCTTTCTTTCTTTCTTTCTTTCTTTCTTTCTTT
>NC_081557.1:258979717-259025791 GCF_022355385.1 Mustela nigripes | reverse complement strand
CTTTTTTTAAGATTTTATTTATTTATTTGAGAGAAAGACAGTGAGAGCGAACATGAGCAAGGAGAAGGTCATAGGGAGAAGTAGACTCCCAGTGGAGCTGGGAGCCTGATGTGGGACTCGATCCTGGGACTCTGGGATCATGACCAGAGCTGAAGGCAGTTGCTTAACCAACTGAGCTACCCAGATGCCCTTCTGCCCATTTCTTGATTGGATTATTTGTTCTTTGGGTTTTGAGTTTGGTAAGTTCTTTATAGATTTTGGATACTAGCCTTTATCTGATGTGTCATTTGCAAATATCTTCTTCCATTCTGTCAGTTGTCTTTTGGTTTTGTTGACTGTTTCCTTTGCTATGCAAAAGCTTTCGATCTTGATGAAATCCCAGTGGTTCATTTTTGCCCTTGCTTTCCTTGCCATTGGCAATGTTTCTAGGAAGAAGTTGCTGGAGCTGAGATCAAAGAGATTGTTGCCTGTGTTCTCCTCTAGGATTTTGATTGATTCCTGTCTTACATTGAGGTCTTTCATCCATTTTGAGTCTATTTTTGTGTGTGGTGTAAGGAAATGATCCAATTTCAGTTTTCTGCATGTGGCTGTCCAATTTTCCCAATACCATTTGTTGAAGAGACTGTCTTTTTTTCATTGGACATTCTTTCCTGCTTTTTTGAAGATCAATTGACCATAGAGTTTAGGGCCTATTTCTGGGCTCTCTATTCTGTTCCATTGATCTGTGTGTCTGTTTTTGTGCCAATATGATACCGTCTTGATGTTGACAGCTTTGTAATAGATCTTGAAGTCTGAAATTGTGATGTCACCAACTTTGGCTTTCTTTTCCAATATTCCTCTGGCTATTTGGGTTTTTTTCTGGTTCCATATAAATTTTAGGATTATTTGTTCCATTTCTTTGAAAAAATTGATGGTATTTTGATAGGGATTGCATTAAATGTGTAGATTGCTTTAGGTAGCAATATTTGTTCTTCCAGTCCATGAGCGTGGAATGTTTTTTTATTTCTTTGTGTCTTCCTCAGTTTCTTTCATGAGTACTTTATAGTTTTCTGAGTGCCTATTCTTTGCCTCTTTGGTTAGGTTTATTCCTAGGTATTTTAGGATGCAGTTGTAAATGGGACTGACTCCTTAATTTCTCTTTCTTCTGTCTTGTTGTTGGTGTATAGAAATGCAACTGATTTCTGTGCATTGATTTTATATCCTAACACTTGGCTGAATTCCTGTATGAGTTCCAGCAGTTTTGGAGTAGAGTCTTTTGGGTTTTCCACATAAATTATCATATCATCTGCAAAGAGTGAGAGTTGGATTTCTTTATCATTCAGATGCCTTCTTTTTCTTTTTGTTGTCTGATTGCTGAAGCTAGGACTTTAGTACTGTGTTGAATAGCAGTGGTGATAGTGGACATCCCTGCCATGTTCCTGACCTTAGGGGAAAAGCTCTCAGCTTTTTCCCATTGAGAATTATATTCGCTGTGGGTTTTTCATAGATGGGTTTGATGATATTGTGGTATGTATCCTCCATCCCTACACTTTGAAGAGTTTTGATCAGGAAAGGATGTTGTACTTTGTCAGGTTTGTTTTCAGCATCTATTGAGAGTATCATGTGGTTCTTGTTCTTTCTTTTATTAATGTATTGTATTACATTGATTGGTTTGCGGATGTTGAACCAACATTGTAGCCCAGGAGTAAATCCCACTTGGTTGTGATAGATAATCCTATTAATGTACTGTTGGATCCTATTAGCTAGTATTTTGGTGAGAATTTTTGTATCCATATCCATCAAGGATATTGGTCTGTAATTCTCCTTTTTAATGGGGTCCTTGTCTGGTTTTGGGGTCAAGGTAATGCTGGCCTCATAAAATGAGTTTGGAAGTTTTCCTTCCATTTCTATTTTTTGAAACCGTTTCAGGACGATAGGTATTAATTCTTCTTTAAATGTTTGGTACATTTCCCCTGGGAAGCCATCTGGCTCTGGGCTCTTGTTTATTGGGAGATTTTTGATGACTTCTTCAATCACCTTCCTGGTTATGGGTCTATTCAGGTTTTCTGTTTCTTCCTGGTTCAGTTTTGGTAGTTTATACATCTCTAAGAATGCATCTATTTCTTCCAGATTGTCAGATTTCCTGGTAGTTTATACATCTCTAAGAATGCATCTATTTCTTCCAGATTGTCAGATTTCCTGGTGTGTAGTTGCTCATAATATGTTCTTATAATTGTTTGTATTTCTTTGCTGTTGGTTGTGATCTCTTCTCTTTCATTCCTGATATTATTAATTTGGGTCCTTTCTCTTTTCTTTTTGGTAATTCGGGCCAGGGGTTTATCAATCTTATTAATTCTTTCAAAGAACCTGCTCCTAGATTTGTTGATTTGTTGTACTGTTCTTTTGGTTTCTAGTTCATTGATTTCTGCTCTGATCTTAATGATTTCTCTTCTCCTGCTGGGTTTAGGCTTTCTTTGCTGTTCTTTATCCAGATCCTTTAGGTGCAGGGTAGGTTGTGTACTTGAGACCTTTCTTGTTTCTTGAGAAAGGCTTTTTTTGCTATATACTTTCCTCTCAGGACCACCTTTGCTGTGTCTGAAAGATTATGGACAGTTGTGTTTTCACTATCATTTGTTTCTAAAAATTTTTTCAGTTCTTCTTAAATTTCCTGGTTCACCAATTCATTCTTTAGTAGGATACTCTTTAGCCTCCATGTATTTTAGTTCTTTCCAACTTTCCTCTTGTGATTGAGTTCTAGTATCAGAACATCATGGTCTAAAAATATGTAGGGAATGATCCCAGTCTTTTGGTACTGGTTGAGACCTGATTTGTGACTCAGTATGTGATTTATTCTGGAGAAAGTTCCACGTGCACCAGAGAAGAATGTGTATTCTTTTGCTTTGGAATGGAATATATCTGAATATATCTGTGATGTCCATCTGGTCCACTGTGTCTTTTAAGGCCTTTATTTCCTTATTGATCTTTTGCTTTGATTAGATGATCTGTCCACTTCAGTGAGGGGGGGTGTTAAAGTCCCTACTATTATTGTATTATTATCAATATGTTTCTTTGATTTTGTTATTAATTGGTTTATATAGTTGGATGCTCCCATGTTAGGGCCATAGATATTTAAAATTGTTAGATCTTATTGTTGAACAGACCCTTTGAGTATGATACAGTGTCTTTCCTCATCTCTTACAGTGGTCTTTGGCTTATAGTCTAATTTGTCTGATATAAAGATTGCCATCCCAGCTTTCTTTTGATGTCCATTAGCATGGTAAATTGTTTTCCACCCCCTCACTTTAAATCTGGAGGTGTCTTTGGGTCTAAAATGAGTTTCTGTTAGACAGCATATTGATGGGTGTTGGTTTTTTATCCATTCTGATAGCCTGTATCTTTTGATTGGTTCATTTAGTCCATTTACATTCAGGGTATCTATTGAAAGATATGAATTTAGTGCCATTGTATTGCCTGTAAGGTGACTGTTACTGCATATTGTCTCTGTTTCTTTCTGGTCTATTACTTTCAGGCTCCTCTCTCTTTGCTTAGAGACCCCCCCCCTTTTTTTTTTTAAGATTTTATTTATTCATTTGACAGAGAAAGTGAGAGAGCACAAGTGGGGAGAGCAGCAGTGGGAGAGGGAGAATCAGGCTCCCCACTGAGCAGGGAGCCTGTTGCGGATGCGGAGCTTGATCCCACGACTCTGGGATCATGACCTGAGCTGAAGGCAGACACTTAACGACTGAACCACCCAGGCACCCCTAGAAACCCCTTTCAATATTTCCTGTAGGACTGGTTTGGTGTTTGTAAATTCTTTTAATTTTTGTTTGTCCTGGAAGCCCTGCGCTAGATTTAGGGTATATTTTTATCTATTAGAAGAAGTTGTATCCCAAAATTTTAAGTAGAAAAACCTATATGTATACAAAAAATAATGTTAAATGCAACGAAGGGATAAAATATGGTATAAACAATGAAAAATTTTAAAGTTTTTTTTAAAAAAGATATTGATAAGTAAAATAGGTAAAAAATGTTAAAAGAGGAAAAGTTAAATAGAATAAGAACAAAACAAATTTTTTTTTAATTTTTTTTTTTTTTTTAATTTATTTGACAGACAGAGATCACAGGTAGAGAGGCAGGCAGAGAGAGAGAGAGGAGGAAGCAGGCTCCCCGCTGAGCAGAGAGCCCGATGCGGGGCTCGATCCCAGCATCCTGAGACCATGACCTGAGCTGAAAGCAGAGGCTTTAACCCACTGAGCCACCCAGGTGCCCGAACAAAACAAAATTTAAAAAATTTAGCATTGCAAGACTAAAGGTTCATGGGAAAGAAGCCATGAATTTATGTGTTGCTTTCCTGTAGCTCTGGAGTTCTGCCGTTCTTGCTGGAACTTGGTCTTGGTTGGATGTTATTGCTAATCTTGTTGGGGAGGGACCTGTTGCAATGATTCTCAAATGTCTTTGCCCTAGGCAGAATTGCAGTATCCTTGCCAGGGACCAGGCTGAGTAATCTGCTAGGGTTCACTCTTGGTAGCTTTTGTTCCCTGAATGCTTTCTGTAGAGCTTTAGAGGAAGGGAATGAAATAGAGACCTCCCAGTCTCTGGCCGGTAGGAGCTGAGAGCTCGAGCCCCCACTCCTCAGTGCTCCTTCAGATGAAAGCAGTCAATCCCTCCCTTTCCCTGGTCTCCAGCTGCACTCCGAGCTCACCCAGCCTGTGACTGAGTGTTTCTGTCTCTGGTACACAGCACTATTTGAAGTTTCTAAACCCAGCAGATTCCTGTCAGGTGTTCCCGTGCCTCTCCTCCTGGAGGAGGAAGGAAACGGTCTCTCCGGATCTGCCACTCGTGGGGTCCCTGCTTGAAGAGCAGTGGCGTGACTGTGCCTTGGATCACAGTTGAAGGTAACCCCAAGCTGAGAGCTCATTCCTCAGCTCCGTCTCTGTAGCTGGCTTCCCAATTCCGATACTGGCAACTCTCCTGCACTCAGGCATCCCTGATCTTTCTGTGACCCTGTGGGTCCTGAGACCACACTGTCCCCGCAAGGCCTCCACCTTCTCTTAGCCCCTGGAGCAATGTCCCTTGTGGAGCAGACTTCTAAAAGTTGTGTTTTTGTGCTCTGTGGTTTCACTACTTGCCAGGAGCTGGCCCCTCCCTCAGTGGTCTATCTTCCCGTCACTTTGGATTCACTTCTCTGCATGTCTTTCCTTCCAGAAAGTGGTTGATTTTCTGTTCCTAGAATTTCTGCTTTTCTTATCTTCTGTCTCCTGTTGAATTTTTAAGTGTTTGGATTGGTTTGATAACTATCTAGCTGAACTCCTGGGACCTAATGAGATTTCATTCAGTCTCCTACTCCTCTGCCGTCTTGCTTCCTCCTCCCAGTTTGGTTTTAGTAATTTACATTTGTTTACTACTTAGTTTTGTGGCAGATTTGGTATCTTTCTAATCATTATATCCTCTGTAGTTCTGTAGCACTTTGGATAGAACTTTATTGTTCAGTGTAGAAGTTCTACATATTAGTTGGGAGTGGTATTACTTTGTAAATAGAACTCAGTATAAATAATGGCTCACAAGGGAGAATTAATTAATATTGCTGTTCTAGGTCAGTGGGCAGATTTATTTCATGTGGTGATTCCGGAACTCTTGACTCCTTTCATTTTGTAGTCCCACCATCTGCTAAAGACCCATCAACATCTTTATGAAGGCAATTAAAGAGAAATGGTGGAGGAAACAGTAGACTGACCTCTATGAGCTTTTGCCTGGAAATGACTACCTCACTTCTCACATTCCATGTTGTGGGACTCAATTATATGACCAACTAATATCAGGGGACAATGGGAGATGTCTAGGTGTGCCCAAGGAGAAGAGGAAATAGTTACTGTTTGATGGAGAGCTATCAATGTCTTCTCTATTTGCTGAATTAAAATTTATTTTATGAGACCAAAACTTTGTAGACATAAGTAATGGAAAAATATTCCCTTATATTTATGAAATGTCCACTGTGTTTCAGACACTACTCTAAGCATTGGGTTATATCAGTCAAATAAGATAAAAAAAATCCTGGGCACCTGAGTGGCTCTGTGGGTTAAAGCCTCTGCCTTTGGCTCAGGTCCTGATCCCAGGGTCCTGGGATCGAGCCCCACATCTGGCTTTCTGCTCAGCAAGGAGCCTGCTTCCTCCTCTCTTTCTGCCTGTCTCTCTGCCTACTTGTGATCTCTGTCAAATAAATAAATAAAATCTTTACAAAAAATCCCACAAAAAAATTCACCATAGACATATGAAAAAATGCTGATCATTGGGCTTCAAGGAAATACAAATCAAAACCATAATGAGATACCACCTCACACCAGTCAGAATGCCTAAAATTAACAAGTCAGGAGACAACAAATGCTGAGGATATAGAGAGAGAGGAACCCTCTTACACTGTTGGTGAGAATGCAAGCTGCTGTAGCCACTCTGGAAAACAGTATGGAGGTTCCTCAAGAATTTAGTTACCCTACAACCCAGAAACTGCAATACTAAATATTTACCTCAAAGATACAAATGTAGTGATCTGAAGGGGCATGTGCACCCCAGTGTTTATTTTTTCTAAAAATTTTTAGGACTTTCTATTTTCAAAACCTGTAGTAATGAATATGTGGGTTTTTTTGTTTGTTTTAAACATATGATGTGGTTTGGTTTCAAAAGTAAAGGTCTGTGATTCACCAATCTTATTTAATGCCCAGTGCCCCAGTGCTCATTGTGTCACATGCCTTCCTTAATGTCCATCACCCAGTTGCCTCATCCTTCCACCTCTCTCCCCTGCAGCAGCCCTCAGTTTGTTTGTTTCTTTCTTTCTTTTTTTTTTTTTTTACAGAGAGAAATCACAAGTAGATGGAGAGGCAGGCAGAGAGAGAGAGAGAGGGAAGCAGGCTCCCTGCTGAGCAGAGAGCCCGATGCGGGACTCGATCCCAGGACCCCGAGATTATGACCTGAGCCAAAGGCAGTGGCTTAACCCACTGAGCCACCCAGGCACCCCTCAGTTTGTTTCTTATGATTAAGAGTCTTTTGAGGTTTATCTTCCTCTCTGGTTTCATCTTGTTTTATTTTTCCCTCTCTTCCCATATGATCCCCTGTCTTGTTTCTTAAATTCTACATATCAGTGAGATCATATGGTAATTCTTTCTCTGATTGACTTAATTCGTTTTGCATAATTTCCTGTAGTTCCAGCCATGTAATGCAAATGGCAAGATTTCATTTTTTGGATGGCTTGCTAGAATTCCATTGTATATATATACCACATCTTTTTCTCTTCATCTGTTGATCAACATTTGGGCTTTTTCCATAGTTTGGCTATTGTGGACATTGCTTCCGTGAACACTGGGGTGCTGGTGCCCCTTTGGATCATTACATTTCTATCTTTGGGGTAAATATCCAGTAGTGCAATTTCTGGGTCATATGATAGCTTTGTTTTCAACTTTTGAGGAATCTCCATACTGCTTTCCAGAGTGGCTGCACCAGCCTGCATTTCTACCAACAGTGTAGCAGGGTTCCCCTTTCTCTGCATCCTCACCTACATCTGTCATTCCCTACTTACTAATTTTAGCCATTCTGACTGGTATTGAGGTGGTCTAATTCTCTTCTTTGTTGAAGTCTTTGTCTGGCTTTGGTATCAAGGTAATGCTGGCCTCACAGAAAGAGTTTGGAAGTTTTCCTTCCATTTCTGTTTTTTGAAACAGCTTCAGAAGAATAGGTATTATTTCTTTAAATATTTGGTAGTATCCCATCGGAAGCCATCTGGCCTGGCTCTTGTTTGTTGGGAGATTTTAAATTAGTGCGTCAATTTCCTTGGGTCTCTTCTGGTTTTCTATTTCTTCTCAGTTTAGTTTTGGTAGTTTATAGGTCTGTCAGAATGTATCCATTTCTTCCAGATTGCCTAATTTATTGGCATATAGTTGCTCATAATATGTTCTTGTAATTGTTTGTATTCTTTGGTGTTGGTTATGATCTCTTCTCTTTCATTCATGATTTTATTTATTTGGGTTCTTTCTCTTTTATTTTTGATTACTCCAGCCAGGGGTATTGATCTTATTAATTCTTTTAAGGAATCAGCTCCTAGTTTTGTTGATCTATTCTACTGTTCTTTTTGTCTTCTATTTCATTGATTTCTGCTCTCATCTTTATCATTTCACTTCTCTGGTGGGTTTAGGCTTTATTTGCTGTTCTTTTTTCAGCTCCTTTAGGTGTGAGGTTAGCTGGTATATTTGAGACCTTTCTTGTTTCCTGAGAAAGGTTTGTATCACTCTGTACTTCTCTTTTAGGACTGCCTTTGCTGCATCCCAACGATTTTGAATAGTTGTGTTTTCATTTTCATTTGTTTCCATGAATTTTTAAAATTCTTCCTTTTAAATTTTTTTTTTAATTTTTAGATTTCATTTATTTGAGAGAGTGAGCGAGCAAGAGAGTGAGCATGAGCCAAGGTGGGGGGAGAGGCTGAGGGAGAAGCAGACTCCCCACTAAGCAGGGAGCCTGATACAGGCTCAATCCCAGGACCCCAGGATTGTAACCTGAGCCAAAGGCAGACACTTAACTGAATGAATCACCCAGATTCTCTTAAATTCTTCTTTAATTTCCTGGTTGACCCATTCATTCTTTAGTAGGATTCTCTCTAGCATCCATGTATTTGAGTTCTTTCCAAATTTCCTCTTGTGATTGAGTTCCAGTTTCAAAGCACTGTGGTCTGAAAATATGCAGAGAAAGATCTTTTGGTACTGATTGAGACCTGATTTGTGACCCAGTATGAGATCTATTTTGGGGAAAGTTCCGTGTGCATTTGAGAAGAATGTGTGTATATCTGTTGCTTTAGGATAGAACATTCAGAATATATATATGAAGTCCTTCTGGTCCAATGTGCCATTCAAAGTCCTTATTTGCTTGTAGATCTTTTGCTTATATAATTTGTCCATTGCAGTGAGAGGGGTGTTAAAGTCCCATACTACTATTGTACTGTTATCAGTGTATTTCTTTAATTTTGTTATTAATTGGCTTATATAATTTGCTGCTCCCATGTTAGGGGCATAAATATTTACAACTGTTAGATCTTCTTGTTGGAGAGACCATTCAATTTTGATACAGTATCCTTCCTCATCTCTTATTACAGTCTTTGGTTTAAAATTTAATTTGCCTGGTAAAGGATTGCCACCTTAGCTTTCTTTTGATTTCCATGAGCATGATAAATGGTTTTCCACCCCTTCACTTTAAATCTGGAGGTATCTTTGGGTCTAAAATGAGTCTCTTAACATATAAATGGGTCTTGTTTTTCTACCCATTTTTTTTATCCATTCTGATACTCTATGTCTTTTGATTGGGACATTTATCCCATTTACATTCAGAGTAACTGTTGAAAGATAGAAATTACTAACATTGTGTTACCAGTAAAGTGGCTGTTACCGTATATTTTCGCTGTTCCTTTCTGGTCCGTGTTACTTTTGGGCTCTGTCTTTGCTTAGAGGATCCCTTTATTTATTGTAGGCCTGGTTTAGTGATCACAAATTCTTTTAGTTTCTGTTCGGAAGTTTTTTTGTTTTTTGTTTTTCGTTTGCTTTTAATCACTCCTTCTATTTTGAATGACATTGGCTGTATACTTTTCTCATTTAGCACCCTAAATATTTCATGCCAGTTTTTTTCTGGCCTGCCAGGTCTTTGTGGGTAAGTCTTCTGCCAATCTAATATTTCTGTCCTTGTAGGTTACAGACCTCTTATGCTCAGCTGCTTTCATGATTTTCTCTTTGTCTCTGAGATGTGTAAATTTCAGTAGTATATTTCAGGGTGTTGTCCTATTTTTATTGATTTTGAGGGGGTGTTCTCTGTACCTCCTGGATTTTGATGCCTGTTTTCCTTCCCCAGATTAGGAGGTTCTCCAGTATAATTTGCTGCAATATCTTGTGTCCCTATCTCTCTTTCCTCTTTTTCTGGGATCCCAATTACTCAAATATTGTTTTGCCTTATGATATCACTTATCTCTTGATTTCTCCCCTCATGATCCAGTAGTTGCTTATCTCTCTTTTTCTCACCTTCTTTATTCTCCATCATTTGGTTCTCTATATCATTAATTCTCTCTTCTGCCTTGTTCATCCTAGCAGTTAGAGCCTCCTTTTTTTTTTTTTTTTTTCTTTTTTTAAGATTTTATTTATTTGACAAAGCAAGAGAACACAAGCAGGAGGGACAGGAGAGGGAGAGGGCGAAGCAGTCTCCTCACTGAGCAGGGAACCAGATGCGGGGCTCAGTCCCAGGCTGTACGGGATCATGACCCAAACCAAAGGCAGATTCTTAATCATCTGAGCCAACAAGGTTCCCCAAGAGCCACCATTTTTTATTGCATCTCATTAGTAGCCATTTTGATTTTGACTTGGTTAGATTTTAGTTCTTTTATTTCTCCAGAAGGGGATTCTCTAGTGTCTTCTATGGTTTCTTCAAGCCCAGCTAGTATCTTTATAATTGTTATTCTGAACTCTTTCTGACATCTTTCTTTTGTCCATACTGATTAGGTTTCTGGGAGTCAGAGCACTGATTCTTGTTCTCTTTCTTGAGGTGAGTTTTTCCATCTTGTTATTCTGTCCAGAGAAGAATAGATGAGTGAGAGAACAAAATACTAAATGGCAGCAATGATCCCAGAGAAAAATACATTAAAGAAATCAGAAGACACCTTAAACTGGAAAAAAAATAAAATAAAAAAAAAGAGAATATAATTAGATGAGCAGAATAGAGCAATACAGTGGATTCTGAGTATATTTTCATCTGTTTTTTAGAAAACTAGATCCCAAAATTGTAATAAAAAAAACTTCTATATGTACAGAAATAAAAGTAAATACAATGAAAGGATACAATGCAGTTGTAAAAATAGAAATTTAAGGCCAGGAAAAAACAAAAGAGAAAAAAATAAGGAAAAAAAGGAAGGGATATAAACAGTTGAACAGAATAGTACACTATTTCCTGAGTGTATTTTGGTCAGTTTGTCAGAAGAGACTACATCTCAAAATTGTAGAGAAAGAAAAACTTAGGGGTACCTGAGTGACTCAGTTAAGTATCTACCTTTGGCTTAGGTCATGATCTTGGGGTCCTGGGATCTAGCCCTCTATGGTGGTCTCCCAGTATCCAGCCTTGGACTGAAAGCTTGGGACCCCACTCCTCAGTGTACCCTCAGGGAAAAGCAGTAAATCACTCCTGTCTCCCTAGTCTCCATCAGCACTCTATGCTCACATGGCCTGTGACTGAGCATTTCTATCTCAGACACACGGCCTGTTTTGAGTCTCCAAAGTCTGTGGGCTCCTGAAGCGTGCTCCCTTGCTGCTCCTCCTGGGAGAAGAAGGAGAATCTTACTGGTTCTGCTGCTCACTGGGCCCCTGCTTGGAGAGTAGTAGCCCAACTGTGCTGCTGATCATAGTTCATGGCAAACTCAAGCTGAGAGTCCACTCCTGGGCTCACTCTTTGCAGCCCGCTTCCCTGGTCTGATTCTTACAAGCTCTATGGTACTCAGACACCCCACAATCTTCCTGTGACCCTGAGGATTCTGAGACCACACTGTCCCAGCTAGGTTTTGGCCCCTCCTTCACCACCTAAAGGATATCTGTCACTGGAGCAGACTAATAAAAGTTCTGATTTTGTGCTCCACTGCTATATCACTTGCCGGTAGCTGGTTTACAGAGGTTCCCTACCCCTGTGGTTTATCTTCCCGTAATCACCTTGGATTCATTTCTCTGCATCTCCTACCTGCAGAAAGTGGTTGCTTTTCTATCTGTAGATTTCTTAGATCTCTGGTTGAGTTGGCAGGTGTTTAGAATGATTTGATAGATATCTAGCTCATTTCCTGGGACCAGATGAAATTAAGCTCTCCTACTTCTACTTCTCTGTCATCTTGGACCAATCCCCCTGCACCCCAGGGTTTATAGCAGCAATGTCCATAATAGCTAAACTGTGGAAAGAGTCGAGATGGCCATTGGCAGATGATGGCCATTGGCAGATGAATGAAGTAAGTCAGTCAGAGAAAGACAATTATCATATGGTTTCACTCATATGTAGAATATAAGATACAGCACAGAGGATCATGGGGAAGGGAGGGAAAATAGAATGGGAAGAAATCAGAGAGGGAGACAAACCATGAGAGATTTTTAACTATAGGAAACAAAAGGGTTGCTGGAGGGAAAGGTGGGTGGAGGAATGAGGTTCTTGGGTGATGGAAATTAAGGAGACCATGTGGTGAGCACTGGGTGTTATACGCAACTGATGAATTATTGAACTCTACATCTTAAACTAATAATGTACTATATGTTGGCTAACTGAATTTAATTAACTGCAAAGAAAAACTTGCTTCACAGAGATTTCCTTTAAGGTTCTGTGTGTCAGACATTAAATTTACATAATATTCTAAAGGTGATAACTTGTGTAGAAAAAACACAGTTTGTTAGTATTACCTTGTATAGTGCATTTTCTTTGAGGGGGGTCACAAGTGCTGGTGGAGGTGACATTGTAATTTTAAGCAGATGACCATCCTCTGTAAGAGTGCTGACAATACAGACTCCATCTTTGGTTTTCCATCTTGTTCATGTCTATGTAGTGACTTCCTTCAGGGCTACATGTTCCAGACCCCTTGTAGGTTGCCACACACCCTGGCCAGAATTCAGGAAGATGTATTCTCATCTTTCCTCTGGTGCACAGATAGGACCATTTTAGATAACTACCTTTTGACCTCACTGCAGTGCTCCTCACTCTACAAAAGCTGTCGATTAAGGTTTGGACTTCGTAGAGAATAGTTGTGTAGCACTTATATTGTCACCCACCTGATCCTTCCTGACAGTAAGTTACCTTAAATAAACCTTTGTGTGAGCAGTATGGAGAGCTTGCTTTGTTTTTCTGTCTCAAAATGCCTTCTCAATCTGGAGGACACTTTACTTTCCCTCCTCCACCTTCTAACTGTCCCATTGAGGAAAATGCCAGTTAATCAAAATGTGAAGGTGAGTTAATGAATTCTGTGGTTTCTGGAAGAATATTTCTGGCAGAGAGAACTGCAAATGAAACAGCCCTGAGATAGAAATGTGCCTGGCATAGTTGAGGAGCAGCAAGAGGGCCAGTAAGGCTTTTTACTTATGGTAGAATGTAAGGCTCTACAGGACCTGGGCCCTGTTCCCTCTATGTCATTAAAAGAGATGATGACATAGAGGGAACAGGGCCCAGATCCTGTAGAGCCTTACATTCTACTGGGTGAGACAGGAGCCATTAAAAATTTTGAATGGAACATTGATATGATTTGACTCCAGCTTTAAAAAGATAACTGTGGCTGTGATACAGGAGAGGACAGGATGGAGGCAGGAAGACCAGTAATTTGTATTACCAGGGCAGAGCTGCTGTTGACTTGGACAGGGTGGATGCAGGAGTGCAAGAGAGGTTAGAGAGAGGTTAAATTCTAGAGGTATTTGAGGGTAGATCCAACAGAGTTTGCTGATAGGTTGGATAAAGCATTTGAGAGGAGTCATGACTTTTGATCTGATATATCAGAAGGATGAAATTACTTTTATTTAGAGGAGATAGAGAAAGAGAGGGAGGTAGATGAAGAGGGAGCGAGAGAGAGCGGGGGGGGGAGAGAGTGTATATGATGGAGAAGGAGATCAAGAGTTGCGGTTTAGACATGTATAATTTCAGGCTTAGGAAATGATTACATTCTTTCATCATAGCTAATTTTAATTTCAGAATCTAAAGCTAAACTTGAAATTAAATGCTAATTGAATTTCGTTTATAGTTTCACTGTTAGAGATAATTTACCCTTTAGTGTCAGTCTTCCAGATACGTGACTTCATCCTCTGAGATCAAGCCTCTTGAATCACATGTCCCCTGAGGACAGTCATGGTCATTATATCCTTTTATTGGTCTTTCTTATTTATATGCCTCTTCAAAGATTGCATGATGTCATATTCTCTCCCTCTCTTTTGTTTCCCTGCTGTGTTTTGTCTCTTTCTATAGATTTTTAAACTTAGGCACAGGGTCTGTGTATGATCTATTTTTTTAAGGGGGCCCTGCTGGGTTCAGAAACCTAGGCATTAGTCTCCATGTTTTGAAGGCATTATATTCTGGTACCTTCAACCCCAGCTTATAGCAGTATATATAGGTAGCAAAGGAGTTATGTATTTTCAGTGTTTCAAATATGTTATATTTCTCAGTTAACCAAAACACAAATGAAGTAAATGAGAGAGCATGTACTACAATTGGTTTATGAAGTTGGATAGATATTTTGTGTGGGGTAACTGGGGCACTCATCTTTCTAAACAGGACTTTCGGACAGTTAATTGTACATAATGTTGTTATCCTCAGAGTTGCAGTATCTTTAAGAATGTTGATCTCAGGGGGTTAGAAAAATAATTTGTACCTTGCAGTAAATAGCTCAGTGGGATTTTCAGTCTTTTTCATTGTAGTCTGCAAAGTACAAATCCATAATTTAAAACTTTTTGCAAGTGTATTCAACCTGTTTCCTTTCCTCTTTTTGTCTACTTGATCTGATAATTTCTAAGTTGTCTTAAATACTCTCCATAGCTCTGGATTGGTTAATTTCTTTATTTGTATAATTTTTTATATTTATGTTAGGTATTTAGAATTTTATGCTAATATATTTTTAGATAGATTGTGAGTTTTATCATTATAAAATAACCCTTTATGTTTTATTGAATGAATTTAACTTTGAGTTCTCTTTTTTCAAAAAATTGTCTTTTTATGTGAAGGAGACACACTTTATTTTTTTCCAGCTTTATTGAGATATAATATAACCACAGTATATATTTAAGGTGCGCCATGTGTTGATTTGATACATTTATGTATCAGTATGAGTACTACTGTAGTGTTGGTTTTCACTTCCATCACATTTCATAATTACTTTTTCGTGGTGAGAACATTTAAGATCTACTCTTTTAGCAATTTTTAGTATATAATACATTATTGTTAACTGTAATTAAAGTGCTATGCATTAGATACCCAGAAGTTATTTATCTTTTAATTGGAAGTTTGTACTCTGACCAACATATCCACATTTCCCCCAGCCTATGGTAATCACTATTCTGTTGTTTCTGTGTTCAGCTTTTTTTCTTTTAAGATTTTATTTATTTATTTGTCAGAGAGTAGCAGGCTCCCCCACAGAGCAAGGAGCCCAATTGCAGGACTCAATCCCAGGGCCCTGGGATCATGACCCGAGGCAAAGGCAGTTGCTTAACCAGCTGAGCCACCCAGGCATCCCTCTTCAGTTTTCTTCTTTCCATAATTAGTGATATATAGTATTTGTCTTTCTCTGTTCTCAGAATTCTTTTAGTCACTCTAACAGCCTCACATAAGAATTTTCTATTCCCTAATTTTCATCCTTTCAGTGTTACTTTGTTTAGGATTTTGAATCTTGGAAAGAACACATACATGGATAAACTTTTTATTAATATTTTTGAAAGCTATGAAATTATCTATTTTAAGTAGGGAAATGGAATATATTTATATTTGTTGTGATTAGTTATACCTGACTTACACTTAAACTTTATGTTTTATATATACCTTAATTTTTAAAAACTCATTAATTTGGTTGTATTGGTTATAGTCTCTTGGTTTATTCTTTTTCCTCCATGAACTTGTAAAATTACAAGCTATATTTATAGTTTTAGCTGACTAACCTTACATTTTTAATAGGCATGTTTAAGCTTACATTTTCTATTAAATACTAGAGTTTATCATCAAGTATATTTTCCATATGGATACACAAGATTTCCTTTTTTGGATTCTCACTTGATCTTTCCTTTAATGGAAAATTCTGTTTTGATGGAAATTGAGGTTTTATCCCTGGATTGTTATGAGTTATTCTTATACGTCAATAATTATTAATCATTTAGAATTAGCTTATATTTAACTCTTTCTCTTGTTCACTCATGTTTCTGGTATCCTGTATCTTTCTATTTATTTTCCTTTGGATGGAGAAAATCTTCAAGTAATTTTTTTCAGGAAGAACCTAAGTATTAAATTTTAGAGGTTTCATTTGAGCATAAATTTCATTTTATATTCCTAGTTTACAAGCAACGTAAGTTATTATTGTTTCTCTTAGTCTGTTTGGGTTACTATAACAAAATCCATAGCCAGAGTGACTTATAAACAAAAGAAGTCTATTTCTTACAGTTCTGGAGGTTGGGGAGTCCAAGATCAAGGCACTGGCGATTTGGTTACTGGCAAGGGCCTGCTTCCTGGTTCACAGAAAGGTGTTTTTCTCGCTGTGTCCTCACAAGGTGGGTTGGGTGAAGGAACTCTTAGGAATCTCTTTCATGAATCCCATGGCCTGATCACCTCTCCAAAGGCCTTACTTCCTAATACCATCATTTTAGGGGTAGGATTTCAACAAATGCATTTTGGCGGGGGACACAAATACTCAGTTTTGTAATATTATTATTATTAAAATAATTCAGTTCCACAGGAATGGTGGCACAAACAACACAACTAATACTTTTTCTCTTGTACTTTTCTCAGATGTTGTGCCTCTTTTCTGATGAAGACTGGGGAAGGCTTCTGACCCTCTGAGTTGTTTATGTAGGTGTTTGCTGAGATCTTCATCCATCTTTGGTTTTTAATCACCTAGTCATGTAAATAGTCACTAGGTCCTCCCCTCCTCTGCTTCCACCTGACCTTCTTTGACAGCTAATAGTAAATCTAAGAATATGAAAGCTGAATTCAGAGATATCATGCTTTTTTCCCTCTTGTTCAGTCGTAAAATGGTACATGCACAATACATATGAATATGTATATGATATGGGCAAATATACTCAATATTTATATGAATATTTATATATACCTATATATACATCTATAAGATCTGTACATATTTAATGTGTATATATATATATCCAAAATCATTATTTTATATTTACATATTAAGTATATTTATAAATATATAGATATATATATAAATATATTTATATTTACATATTAAGTATAAAAGCAAAGTCGTGTGAGCTGATGTCATAGAAGCAAAGATTATTATAGAGGAATCAGACATAGGGATGGAAATCATGGTGATTATAAGAAGTTAAAAAATGACCATTGATGTAGAATCAAGTATAATCATTGAAGTAAGTTTGCCATCAGACATGGTGTTAGCTGTTTTGATGGTATTAGATGTGAAAGTATCTAGAGAGGTTGAGTCAGTTAGGGTGGGAGTTTCAGCTGCTTTGGAAGATTTGATAGTGGTCCCAGGTGGTGGTGTGTCAATGGCAGTGACTATAGTGTGGCAGAGGTGGAATTAGTGACTTCAGTTTTTCCAAGTGAAAAAAATTGTTAGTAGTAACAGCTGTTGCAGTAAGTAAGTTGGATATGGCAGCGTGTATGCTGGTAAGAAGTGCTGTATCACGTGTGGTGGTAGTTACAGTAGTGATAGTAGAAACAGGTGTGCCTTCAGATTCAGATGTTGCTGAAATAAAGGCAGCTGAAGTTGAAGAACTGGAAGTTTCACCTAATGTAGTGGCAAATGATGTGGTAATAAATGTGGTAGTGGCATAAAATTTGGTTTCATATATGCTAATGGTAGCGGTCTTCATATGTGTTGTGAGAACAGCTGATAAAGTGGTACCATCCACTATATGGCCAATAGGTTCATATTTAGATAAAGCATTAAATATTGAAGCTTCAAACATGATACCTTCCAAGATAGAAGCAGCAGGTGTGCTGATTGCAATCCACCAGGTTTTGGTGGTGATGACACATTTTGTGGTCATAATGGCGTTTGTGGATACGGTGACCGATTGGGTGGCATCAGCCAGTGGATTGATGATGGCAGTGAAGTTGATGGCAGCACTCATGTTCTTGTTGGTAAGTGTTGGTAGGAGTGTCGTGGTGGTCGTTTCAGTGGGGATGGCCCTTAGGTTTAGTGATAGTGGACGACTTGGGTAAGAAGTGCCACTGTTTTGATAACAGAGGATTTGTCACAGATTTCATAGTGGTGAAAAGCATGTTTAAAAGTTGTTGGATTTAATGGTAATTTCCTAGGTTGAAGTGAGTAAGTGGATGGGGCACTTATGCATGGAAATAGTGATGTGAGCAAGGTCTAGGTGAGGTTTGGATTTTTTACTGGGTCAGCTTTGATGATATTTTTGTGTACCAGGTCATTGCATAGGTTTCTGTGGACAAATATACAGTGGACAGAATTTTCTTTTCTTTCTTTCTTCTTTTTTTGTCCAGTAGGATGTCAGAGTGAAGGCACCTTTGGCTGAGGTTTTGGCTGCCCAGAATAGGAATGCCGAGAGCATTGTGGGAGAGGTCTGTGATTATGTTTTGGTGGCTTGGTTTTTTTGTTGGGTCCATGTATTTGGCTTCAGTTTTGAGCATCTCAGTTGTTGGTGTTTGGTCAGATTGACCTGTTTTCTTTGACTAGTTCATTTCTTGGCAGTTTTTGTGTGACTATGTTTTTACTTTATGATTCTTTTAAAATAAGGATTTTTAAGTGGGCTCCACACCCAGCTAGCAGCCTAGTGCAGGGCCTGAACTCATGACTCTGAGATGGATCCCCAAGCTGAGATCAAGAGGGGGAAATTGGAGGGGGAGACAGGCCATGAAAGACTGTGGACTCTGAAAAACAATCTGAGAGTTTTGGAGGGGTGGGAGGGGGGAGGTTGGGTGAGCTTGGTGGTGGGTTATGGAGAGCACGTATTGCATGGAGCACTGGGTGTGGTGCACAAACAATGAATTCTGGAACATGGAAAAGAAATTAAAAATAGATTAAAAAATGTTTAAAAAAAGAGTCTGACACTCAACCAACTGAGCCCTCCAGGTGCCCCTACTTTAGGATTTTTGGATGAAATTTGGCCACAGGTTTTCTGTTGACCTAATGCTTATGGCTTGATTTGGTTTGGTCTACTTCTTCTACCAGTTTAATTTGAATGTGGTTTGGATTGCTTGCAGTTCTTTTGAACACTGAGCTCTTAGATTTTGGATGGCTGGGTGTTTTATTTGGGCATTATTTAAAAAGCTTCTCTGGTTAGCTTGCTGTGAAACTTGTGATTTTATTTGATTGGATCTTTTATTTTTGGCTGTGACTTCATGAAGTTTTGATTGGCCTGATGCTTTCAGTCTGTTAGGGTCCGTGATCAAAGGAACGAGACTGATGCAACGCGAAAGTCAAGCAAAGCTTTATTTCTCACCAAGCATCAAACTGAAGGTGGGGGCTGTCTCTTAAGAAGAGGCGACGATGACGACCCCGACGAGGCCGCTCCCTGGACGAGGCCGATCCCGACAACGAAGAGGCGACGACGATGAGGACGACAACCCCAACAACACAGACTCTGCCTCCCATGATGCTGCTCATGACGAGGCCGCTCCCAGGATGAGGCTGCTCCCGACGACGAAGAGGCAATGATGACAAGGACGACAACCCCAACGATGCCGCTCCCAACTCCTGTCACCCAGTGACTACCACTACTACTACCCCAATGGCTACTCCTCCTCCTCCTCCCCTTCCCATCCCCAGCCTCACAGACTAACCGTTATAGAGGTGGTTGAGCTGGCCACACACAGTTGGCCAATGAGATTACAACACACCACAGTAAATATATGCGTGCCCCACTGGTTGGATGTCTCCATCGGGCCTGGCCTGCCCCTGTATCCAGGGGTTGCAAATAAGTTCCTCTGGCTAACCAGGCCCTCGTACAGGCCCTCACATTTCTCCCCTTTCCTTGGAAATTAGTCAAATCCTTGACTTTTCAGCCAGTTGTATGTTTTCCTGTTGTAAGGGGTTATATTGAGCATGTAAGACTAACATTTTTATCGCTCTAATTTTCTTTGGTACAAATGATATTAGGGCATTTATAATGCAGGGGCCAAAAAGTAACAGTAGTGCACAGTCGGCTGATGAGTTAGCCATTCACCACTTTGTATAATCTTTTCCATTTTTCCTAATTCCATTCATCTAGTTTCTCACCTATACTTTAAATGAACAGGTAACAATAGGAGCAACAATAAACTCACAGTTTTTTTAGTCTTAGCTTTAGTCCATGGTCAGCAGGGTCCATTGGCTGCACCTTCCATCTCTGGGGGGCGTCCTCGTCCTCGGCTCATTTGATGTGACCCATGTGAATCCAGGCCCTGATGCCTTCTACTTCTACTGCTGTGGGGGTGGTCAGGGTGACAGTAAATGGTCCCTTCCAGTGGGGCTCCAAGTTCCCCACTTGATAGCGACGTATCCAAACCAAGTCCCCGGGTTGGTAAGGATGTGGTTCCACCTCCGTCTATGTCCCAGTGTGGGCAGTCCAGATCCCTGCATGGACTTTTTTTAAGACAGACTGTAATGCCTACAGTGACTGGAGTACAGACTGATTCGTTATTTCTGCTAGGGCAACCTCTTGTAGCCAAGGACAGAGTGTTGGGGGGGTCTCCGGAACATGATTTCAAATGGGGTCACCTTGTTTAAATAGGGTGTACGTAGTCCCCTGAGGAGGGCGAAAGGAAGGAGAGCCATCCATTCACCACCAGTCTCCAGAATTAGTTTTGTCAGGGTCTCTTTATAAAGGAATCTGGTTCATTCTCTCTGGTTCCATTCTCTTGCCTGGAACTCTGGGGCCGGTATGCACAGTGTAGTTTCCAGTTAGTCCCCATGGCCTTGTCAAGGCTCACCCAATTCATCTTGGGCAACGTCCACTTTCTCTATCAGCTTGTAAGAGAGCCTGTTTACAATGAAGGGTGTCCTTCAAATTTTCATTAATCTCTTCCACTTTTTAGATGTTCTCTTTCAATTTATGTACTTCAGCAAGGAAAAGCTTATGTTCTCTCTTCATTTCTGCTTGCTTCTTTGCTTCCCTGATCTTCTCCTCCCGACTAGCTATGTTTTTTTTCAAGATCCCTATTTTCCTTTTTAAGGTCATCAATCTTCTTCTTGTTTTGGTCTAAAGTAGGCCTTGCCCATGCCTGTGAGACTGAACTCACAAATGCAGGGCCATTGTCTGACCCGATCCCGAGAGGCAGCCCAAACCTAGGAATTATTTTTTCTAGTAGCTTTTTGGCTACTACTCCTGCCATCTCATGTTTGACGGAAAAAGCCTCCACTCAGCCTGAAAAGGTATCTACAAAAACTAACATATACTTGTGCCCATATTTTCTGGGTTTTATTTCTGTAAAATCTATTTCCCAATAAATTCCTGGTTCCTTACCTCTTTCTCTTTTCCCTCTTCCCATTTTAGTTCTTCCCACATTAACTGCCTGCATTGAGCACATCTGTCTATATCCTGAACCATATGCCCTAATTTAGAAACCTGGAACTGCTTGCCTATAAGCTCCTTGAGTTTATGTATCCCCAAATGAGTACCCTGATGTATCTGGTCAACTAACTTCTTATCCTCGAGGAAGAATTATTTTTCCTGCTTTAGTCTTAGTCCAGTCCCCTTCATAGTCCAATTTAACCCATTTTTGTAAATACTTTAAATCTTCTTCTGAATAGTTTGGTTTTTCTGGTAGGGCTGGAGCTGGGAGTATAACCAGTTCTTGTACTGTTTCTCGGGCTGCTTGCTTTGTGGCTTGATCTGCTAAGTGGTTTCCTTTTGAAGTCAGATTAGTCCCCTTTTGGTGTCCCAGGCAATGCATAACGGCCACCTCTTTTGGGTCCCAGATAGCCTGGAGGAGAGCCAATGTTTCTCCTTTGTTTTTAATTCCTTTTCCTTCTGATGTTAATAGGCCCCTTTCTTTATAAATAGCCCCATGTATATGGAGAATAGCAAAGGCATACCTGCTTTCCGTATAGATAGATGTTGGTGGTTTTACCTTTGGCCATCTGCAGTGCCTTAGTGAGTGCAATCAGTTCCACTTTTTGTGCCGAAGTTCCATGTGGCAGGGCTGCTTTCCAGAGTTCCTGCTCAGGAGAAACCACCACAGCCCCTGCATACCTCTTTCTATTGACCCATGTAGCTGCTCCCATTTCTGAACAGAGTCATCTCGGCATCTGGGAGGGGAATGTCTCTGAGATCCGGTCTTATTCCTGCGACTTGGGTTAGGACCTCCCTGCAGTTGTGTGGGTGGTCAGCCAGCTCCTCCGGCAGCAGCGTGGCTGGATTTAGCACCACTGGGGGCCGGAAGGTCACTCTTGGTTCGTTGAGGAGGAGGGAGGGCCTGATAGCCCATCACTCAGACATTTGTCATCCATTGGTCTGGTGGAGTCCGGAGAAGGTCCTTGATAGTGTGGGTGGTGGTCAGGATGAGATTTTGGCCCAAATTCAATTTACTTGCATCCTTGACCATGAGGGCCATGGCAGCAATTATGCAGAGGCAAGAGGGGAACCCAGCTGCTACTGGATCTAGTTTTTTGCTAAGATAGGCTACTGGCCTTTGCCAAGGCCCCAGAGTCTGAGTCAAAACTCCTTTGGCCACCCCTGCTTTTTCATCCACATACAAGTGGAAGGGCTTGGTAACATCTGGGATGGCCAATGCTGGGGCACTCAGTAAGACTGTTTGTAATTCCCGAGATGTTCCTTCTGCCTCAGCTGTCCACTCTACCATAGTGAGCCTCCCTTTTGCCAGTTCGTAGAGAGATCGGGCAATCTTCACAAACCGTGGTATCCACAGCCTACAGTAGCCCTCCGTCCCGAGAAACTCCCTCACTTGTCGGGACGTGGTGGAGCGGGGGTATCAGGTGATCACCTGTTTCCTGGACTCAGACAGTGAACGCACTCCCTCATGGAGATCAAAGCCTAGATAAGTGGCATGGCTCTGACAGAGCTGTGCTTTTTTCGCTGACACCCGATACCCTTTTTCCTGCAGAGTCTGTAAGAGAGGTCTCCTCCCCCCCCACAAACATGACTCATAGTCCTCAGCGGCTATTAACAAGTCATCAACATACTATAACAGAGTGACCCCTGTTCTGTACTCACACAAATCCTCTAGGGCCTCGTCAAAAATGGTGGGTGAATTCTTGAATCCTTGGGGAGGTCTGGTCCAGGTGAGCTGGCCTTGGAACCCTTCCTGTGGGTTGGACCACTCAAAAGCATAAAGGGGCTGAGATTCCCTTGCTAAAGATATGCAGAAAAATGCATCCTTGAGATCTAAGACAGTATACACAGTTCTTTTGGGGCCCAAGAGGGAGAGTAGGGTATAGGGGTTAGGCACCATCGGGTGGATATCTTCAGCCCATTTATTAACTTCCCACAAATCCTGAATGGGTTGGTACTCCCCAGTCTTGGCCTTTTTGACAGGCAGCAAAGGTGTGTTCCATGGAGATTTGCAAGGAACTAGGATCCTGTTTCCTTGGAGGCGGTTAATGTGTTTTCTGATACCTTCCTTTGCTTCCCAGGAAAGGGGGTACTATCGAATGTGAAGAGCCGTAGCTGTTGCCTTTAATTGTACCACCACTGGAGGTTGTCCCCTGGCCAAGCCAGGGGCTTCCTTTCTGCCCAGACCTTGGGAAACTTGACCTGTAGGATTTAGAGAAGGCTCCCCTGCTTTGTCTCCTCTGGTTTTGAGACTGGCTTGTAAAGGAGGTATTCATCTACTGCTACCTTAAGCACCTGCACAGTGGGTTGTCTCAAGGTTGCAGTCAGGTCTCCTTCAGAGAACTGAATGACAGCTCGTAACTTGTGGGGGAGATCTTTCCCATCAAGTTATATGGGGCATTAGAAAGGACCAAAAATCGATGTTTAACTATTCCCGAGACCAAATTTAAAGTCCTTTCTGTTGTCCATTTATGTCTCTCTCTGCCATTTGCTCCTTGTACCCAGACTTCCTCTCCAAGAGGTTTCCCATAGGTTTAAGTAATGATGAAAATTGGTCTCCCGTGTCCACCAAAACTGATTTCCCCTCCACTTCAGTTTTTACTCTGGTCGCCAGCATTGCCATCTTGCTTTTGGGGCATTCCCTGACCCAGTGTCCTTTTTCCTTACAGTAAGTGCACTGATCTGAATCTAAGTCTTCCCGCCTGCCTTCTCTGTGGTTAGGCTTTTCCTTCCATTTATCATCCCCTACCTGCCTCATGTAATGCCAAAACCTTAACCAGCTTTTTGTCTGCTTTTTCATCCTCTGCATCCCTGTTGTTAAACACCTTTTCTACTATTCCCACTAACTCAGATTCTTCCCTTCAAATCCTTCAATTTTCTGAAGTTTCCTCCCTACATCTGGGGCTGACTGGTAAAAGCAAGATTCACTGCCCCCTGATTTTCGGGTGCCTCAGGGTCCGTCGGGCTATACATTTTATAGGCTTCAAGAAGCCTTTCTAGGAAAGCTCCTGGAGACTCATTCTTATCTTGAGTCACCGTACTAATTCTGGTTTAGTCCGAGTGCAGCTTTTACTTCTGGAAATTCTTACCCATTTCAGTTCCAGGATTTCAACATATTAAGACCTGTATTTATTCTGAAAGTCTTCCATATGAATTTCCTTTAAGGCAGAATTCATCTTACAAGAGAATTAAAACAATTACAAGTGACAAAAACTCAGAATAGATATGATTAAATATCAAATGATGATCCTTATCAAAACATTAAAACTTTAGGAAATGTATAGAACCTCTGGAGTAGTTACAGCATTTACCCAAATGTAACCCAAGGTTTATCATTGATTCAGCAGTACTTCCTGAGTAACTTAGCATATCAGGGAAAAGCCTTATGAGTCAAAGAGATCTCATTTACAATTCTGGGTGGGCAAAGAGAAAACTGTTTACATTTTTGTAGAAATGTCTCAATCTCTACTGAAGACTAAATATTAACCAATTGTGAACTGTTGCAACAGCAGTTAAGCACAAAACATGTTTACCAACAGATTTCAAAAGCACAAACCCAGTTCCAGCAATCAGCGCCTTAGCACTTCATCCCATTTGTCATCCAAGCAAAACTTCAAAGCTTCAGGTTACCAAAGACTCTGAAAGCCACTCGAACAATTACCCATTAAAACCCTGAGACAGACAATTAGCCATCAGTTCAGTCATCTCTTTGCTAACAGATTTCATGTTCCACCTGGGCCCATTCCACTAGAGATGCTATGCAAGGGGTGGGGGGTGGGGCGGTCTAGGCAGTCCAGGCCAGGCCAGAGAAGGCAAGTAATTCCCCGAAACAAAGGGGAATATTCCTTAAAGTCTCTGTCCCGCGTTAGACTAACCCCAGTTGACTCCAGTTATAACCCTTAACACATGAATGAGTGAGGAAGAAGCCCCACATCTATTATGAGGAACAGAGAGACGAAAGTCAGAGTCCCCTTACTCTCTGCTTGCCCCATTCCTTTAAGCACAACAACACAACACAACAGACAAAAAAAGACAAAGACAACCACAGACCCAGCGGTCCTTACCCAGAACCTGCTGCTGGTAGGGATTTTCTTGGTCCTTATGAAACACATCAATATTTGTGGTCCTTTCTATTTGGTTTCAAATCCAGTCTTTTAAAAGTATTCTGTTAACCCCCATATTGCTGTAAGAAGCTATTTTCTTCGCATTATCCTTTTTTTTTTTTTTTAAAGATTTTATTTATTTATTTATTTGACAGAGACACACAGTGAGAGAGGGAACACAAGCAGGGGGAATGAGAGAGGGAGAAGCAGGCTTCCCACTGAGCAGGAAGCCTGATGTGGGGCTTGATCCCAGAATGCTAGGATCATGCCCTGAGCGGAAGGCAGATGCTTAATGACTGAGCAACCTAGGCGCCCCTCTTCTCATTATCTTAGGTCGTAGTTTAAGTCACATAGTTATTTGTATATGTGTTTGTTTATTTTTTGTTTCCTTCATTAGGTTGTAAGATGGAAGAGATTGGGAACCTTGTCTCTAAGTGTCCTGAGGAATATGGTTATTTACTTAAGTTATTTCTCTTCACTTTGTTTAACAAAGTGTTCTGTACGCAGTAGGTTTTTAGCAGCTTTCTTAAGTATCATTGAAGTTGTGAGGTAAAAAAATTCGTTAGATTTACTTACATATCATTGTCTGGTTTTATATGGTTGATACTCCTCTGAGTCAGTGTGTCCAGGAATTTTGTTAAGTAAACACTAGGGCTGAGTCACAGCCAATAGGAATTGGATGTGTATGGAACTTCTCTCACTGCTTTTCTTTTTCTGTCCTCTTCCTCCTTTCCTTCCTTCAGCAATTATTTATTGTCCATTATGTATCATATTATCCTAGATGATAAGGACAAAAGTGAAACAACAAATAATGCTTCTTGCAATAGTTTGAGACATTCCATAGTCCATCTGTACTATTTCTTAAAAATAGGAATTTACATAATGGCATATGAAGGTTACAATATGTTTTGAGTCAAGGAACCTATTAAACTATGTTTAACTTAGCAGTTCCTTAATTTTTCTGATCAGAGACACTTACTTTTATGTTAACAGCTATTGGCTACTATAGAACCAGAACTAGTATGCTGTATCAGTTACTTTGGGAAAATCAACATGAAAATTACTTTTGAATATTAAATCCATATTACTAGTGGATCTTGGGTATGTATGTATAATGTATACATGTATATTTAATATTTAATACTATATATTCACAGATTTTTAATGTAGGATGTGAAATACTCAGTAACTCCATTTGTGCATTTTAGAACTAATAGGTGTAAAGGAATATTGAGATTAGCATCTTAACTGTAATAATTTGCTTAAATGTCTGTAAATACTTTCATTGTGAAGAAAATTATCACCTTTGCATAATTATAATATTTGACAGCAGGTTTCAGTAAGATAGTAAATGGGCAGAAGACATGAACAGACCTTTTTCCAAAGAAGACATCCAGGTGGCAGACACATAAAAAGATGCCCAACTTTGCTCATCATCAGGGAAATGCAAAGCAAAACTACAATGAGATATCATCTCACACCTGTCAGAATGGTTAAAAACAACAACACATGAAACAGTAGGTGTTGATGAGGCTGTGGAGAAAGGAGAACCCTCTTATGCTGTTGTTAGGAATGCAGCTGGTGTAGCCACTGTGGAAAACAGAATGGAGGTTCTTCAAAGTTGGAAATAGAGCTACCCTCCAATCCAGCAATTGCACTACTAGGTATTTACCCAAAGAATACAAAAACACAAATTCAGAGGGATACATGCACCTTGAAGTTTATGGGAGCGCTATCTACAATAGCCGAACTATGGAAATAAGTGTCTGCCAACTGATGAATAAATAAAGAAGTGGCGTGTATATATAAAAAATGGACTATTAGCCATAAAAATAATGTAATCTTGCCATTTGCAAGGACATGGAGCTAGAGAGTATTATATTGAGTGAAATAAGTTACTCAGAGAAAGACAAATGCCATGTGATTTCACTTATGTGGAATTTAAGAAAGAAAGAAAACAAATGAGCAGAGGAGGAAAGAGATAGACAAACCAAGAAACAGACTCTAACCATAGAGAACAAACTGATGGTACCAGAGGGGAGGTGGGTGGGGACAGGGGTGAAACAGACGATGGGGATTAAGGAGTGCACTTGTGATGACTATGGGTTGATGTTTGGAAGTGCTGAATCACTATGTTGTTCACCTGAAACTAGTATTACACTGTATGTTAACTAACTGTAAGTTAAATAAAAACTTTAAAAATGGTACACATTACTTCAGGATATGATACTAACAAAGTCTTGCTCACTGGCATGACTGGAAGAGGTAGTCATTATACATATATAAGAATTTTGAACTGGAAATCCCTTTTATATCTTCTTTTATTGATTCAACACTTACTTAGCATCTTTTGTGTACTAAGCACTAATTACAAGTGTATATTTGATTTCACGGGATAATCTCATTTTTTTGCAACAGGATTTCATTGAATTAGAGGTTTATCTTTTAATTCTCTTCATAGTGGATCCTTTGTAATTGCTCTTTTAAATAATTACCTAAGTGATTCCCAAAGTCAGTCTCTCATCTCATGTGCTCCCATAGCCCTCTGTTACTCAGTTCTATCACATGGCTCCAACTCCTACTGTGAAGTGGGTACACCTATTTGCAACCCTCCTCCACAGCACTTGGGTGTGAGTTTTGTAAAGAGCAAGCCCTCAATACAGTTTTGCTATAAAGGACTTCTATTTTTCTTTCAAAATAACAAAAATATACTTTTATATTTCTTTCAGATGGAATAGCATCCAAGCCTTATATGAATTAAACTTACTTTTGAAAATGTATGAAAGTCCTTAATATATGAATTCTAAAATATGTAAAAAAAATAACTTTTAGGGGCACCTGGGTGGCTCAGTGGGTTAAAGCCTCTGCCTTTGGCTTGGGTCATGATTTGGGGTCGTGGGATTGAGCCCCGCATCAGCTTCTCTGCTCGGTGGGGAGCCTGCCTCCCGCCATCTCTCTGCCTGCCTCTCTGCCTACTTATGATCTCTCTCTCTGTCAAATAAAATCTTTTAAAAAAAAATCAATTTTGTTGTCGTGGACAGTTGTCAGTTTACCTGTGGGTATTTGTTTCCATTCTGCCTGTCAACTGATTTCAGAAAATTTTTGTCTACCTGTCTACTGGATTTCCTTTTAGGAATTCTTTATATTGGTTGAATGATAGAATTTAGTTCCTTTTCTCTAGACCTCTGAGAGTCCAATTCTGGAGCTTGGGACAGTGGAGAAGAGTACCTATAGCAGTGTTCTCAGCTGCAGATCAGGTGATTCCATCAGCATGGGTCCAAGGGAATATATTTGCTCTTCCTCAGAGCACTCAGAGACAAAAAGAGAGCCCAGGTATATTATTTCTCTCCATCAGTTTTAGTATGTAATATCAAAAATTAACAATAATGACAGAATTGAGATGGCCAAAGTCATCTGGGTATTATATTGAGAATATCAAGGCTGCCGAATATAGTTGTGTAAATTCACTGATAGAGGTGCCCAGAAATAGAGGTGAGAGCTGAAATCTACCCTCCCCAGCTTAACAAGCCATGAACTCTGGTGTAGAGTTATGTTTGACTGGTAGAAGGGCCAGTACTTTATTTCCAGAGTTATTTTTTATGGTTTATTGACAACCTTGAACAATATTGATGAGATTTAAATCTAAACTCTTAAAGTTAGTTGTCTATCTGGTATCTGCATTCTTTTTTATTCAAAACAATGTTTGGCAGGTGAGAGTAATTGTGGTCTGGCATTTAATATGGTCACTTTATTACATGATTTGTTACATTCCCATATTCTCCCTCTAGTCATTCATGTAAGTAGCAAACACAGTTGTAAGATGTATGTATCAGAGATTATATGTATGGTTTCTACACACATTGAGTCCTCTTATTCTATAGGGCTTTCCCAGTGAAATAAAACCAATGGATGATGTGTTAAGCTCTAATTATTCCTTAAAGTGAGATTGAAATTTTTTTTCTTGAATGAATATTAAGTAATTATGACTTAGCTGTACTCCTTGATCTCTCGGCATCAACACATTTGTTGCATAGGTTTGTGCCATATTTTAGATTTCCTTTAGCTTGCTTGGTGAGTCATAGAAAGAAAGCAATCATCAGATATAGCACAAGGTAAAAAAACAACAAACCATATCATGAAATAAGGATTGAAGTTTGGTTTGAACCAGTTGACAACCTGAGGTCAGAAAGCAGGATCCAGTACACAGACATCAGATTGCAGTAATACTAACCAGAAAATTGGAATCCGATTGATTAGGAAAAGCCAGAAACGTGAAGAGGCAGAGTCAGATTTGCAAATTAGTGTCAAGAGAGCCAGACATTAATTTCATGGAAAAGAGGAGAAACAAATTCAGCATCACAGGCCAGAATAGGATAGTGCTGCAGGGATATATTGCAGATAGAGAAGAACATGTCCACAGGTGGCTGTTCCCTGTGACCTTCATGTCTACTTTGCCTGGGAACCCAGCCATCCTATTGTCCTGGTCAACACAATGGGTATGTAGGTTTATAGAGCATCAGGAATCTTCCCTATGAATCTACCAAATGGAGTTTTCAGAGTTTAACATACAGGAAAATGCCCTTAGTATTAGTGATATTTTTGGTATTATGCAAATTAAACAACATCTAACATGGACAATCTTCTCTTTTGACAAATAAATACTATAATGAATCTTTTCATTGTTTATTTCACATTTTGTATTTATAGAGGCTGTGCTGCTGTACTCAAGGGAGCACCTTTAAAGCTTTAAAAATGTTTCATATTTATGTTGATACATTTATGTATTTTCTATTTAAATTTTCTTTCCTTTTATCTATTTATATCTTTTTTTTTTTTTTTTTAAATTTTTTATTTTTTATAAACATATATTTTTATCCCCAGGGGTACAGGTCTGTGAATCACCAGGTTTACACACTTCACAGCACTCACCAAATCACATACCCTCCCCAATGTCCATAATCCCACCCCCTTCTCCCAAACCCCCTCCCCCCGGCAACCCTCAGTTTGTTGTGAGATTAAGAGTCACTTATGGTTTGTCTCCCTCCCAATCCCATCTTGTTTCATTTATTCTTCTACCCACTTAAGCCTCCATGTTGCATCACCACTTCCTCATATCAGGGAGATCATATGATAGTTGTCTTTCTCTGCTTGACTTATTTCGCTAAGCATGATACGCTCTAGTTCCATCCATGTTGTTGCAAATGGCAAGATTTCATTTCTTTTGATGGCTGCATAGTATTCCATTGTGTATATATACCACATCTTCTTGATCCATTCATCTGTTGATGGACATCTAGGTTCTTTCCATAGTTTGGCTATTGTGGACATTGCTGCTATAAACATTCGGGTGCATGTGTCCCTTTGGATCACTACATTTGTATCTTTAGGGTAAATACCCAATAGTGCAATTGCTGGGTCATAGGGCAGTTCTATTTTCAACATTTTGAGGAACCTCCATGCTGTTTTCCAGAGTGGCTGCACCAGCTTGCATTCCCACCAACAGTGTAGGAGGGTTCCCCTTTCTCCGCATCCTCGCCAGCATCTGTCATTTCCTGACTTGTTGATTTTAGCCATTCTGACTGGTGTGAGGTGATATCTCATTGTGGTTTTGATTTGTATTTCCCTGATGCCGAGTGATATGGAGCACTTTTTCATGTGTCTGTTGGCCATCTGGATGTCTTCTTTGCAGAAATGTCTGTTCATGTCTTCTGCCCATTTCTTGATTGGATTATTTGTTCTTTGGGTGTTGAGTTTGCTAAGTTCTTTATAGATTCTGGACACTAGTCCTTTATCTGATATGTCGTTTGCAAATATCTTCTCCCATTCTGTCAGTTGTCTTTTGATTTTGTTAACTGTTTCCTTTGCTGTGCACTTAATACCTGGTTATCCTTATAGATCTGTGCATTTCCAGGGAAAAGGCGATAAAAGTTGATATAATTTTGTAATTTGTCTTGCTGCCATCTCTTGCCCTTTCTATGCAGGAAGTCAGGAACCCTCACATTTTTCCTTGGTTATTTGACCTCAGGGTGCTGAGCCAGGACTGTTTGTTGATAGTTCCTCAATTAGCGGTTTCCCCTTCTCTCTTTAGCTCTCTACCATGGGAGGATGGCCATACAAACTATCATGTGGGTCTCTTACCCATAAGATTTGGTCTGATTCCACTAATGGAAGCAATAGGAGAAGGAGAGAGTCAAGGGCTATTCAAGAAACTTAAAAATTTGTTGTAATATGGATAGGGGTACTGGGAAATATGGTGGGGGGAGGGTTGATGATAATTTCAGTGGTAGCTGTGGCAGATGCTGTGGTGATAGTTGCTGCTGCTGTGGAGGTGGGCTCTATTGCTGAAGAGGCAGGTACAGTTGAGAAACCTGTGGCTTCTGGTAGGGTGATGGTGGATTCGGTGGCAGGGATGTGGATACTGTGATAGTGGTAGGTTCTGGGGAGGTGATGGTAGCTGGCTATGGTAGTGGGTTCTGTGGAAGTGGTGGTGGCTGCTGTTATCCTGGTGGCTTCTGTAGTAGTAGATATACTTGAGAATATGAGCAAAAGCTAGAATGCCAAAGTCAAAAATCCGTAACTGCTGTACTTCAAGGTATCTACCTGAGCAGAAGATTCTTCTTTGGAACAATGAAACTGTTGCTTAAGCTTACTTTTTTCAGATACTCAGCTTAGATAGCCACAATTAGAAAATTCAAGAAAAAGATCTTCCACAGAGAAATATCCCTTCTTCAATACCTCTGTCAGTATTTTTTTAAAAAAATGATTTATGTACATATTTATTGGAGAGAGACAGAGAGCACGTTTTGTGGGGTGGAGGCATGGGGGTGGGCCAGAGAGAGAATCTCTAGCAGACTCGCCCCAGCATGGAGCCCTATAAAGAGCCCCAGGCAGAGCCTGACGTGGGGCTTAAGGCTGGGCTTCTCCCCATGACCCTGAGATCATGGCCTGAGCTGAAATCAAGAGTGGGACTTAACCAGGTGAGCCACCCAGGTGCCCCACCCCATCAGAATTTTTATTGGAGTTAAGAGAAAGGGTGAAGGAAGATAATCTGTGTTGATATTCTTTATGTAAACAAAGAAGCAGTTTTAATTGCCAGTTTCACAGTTTCATTTATGGAATAGTGATCTAGTCACTGTGTAGCAACTTTGAGGAGACATGCAGAATGCTCTCTAATACAGTGATTTTCAAACTTGAATGCACATTAAAATTACTCAGAGAGCTTTTAAAAAAATCCCTATTCTTAGGTTTTATTCGAAACTAATTTATCAGGATCTCGGGCAGGAAGAGAGGCAAAAATATTTTTTTTAAACTCACCTGAAGTGATTAAAAAAGTGAAAGCTAGCTTGGGAAATACTATTTTAAAATGGTGTTGATCTTGGAGTTTCTACATGTCTAGACGTAGGAATCAGAACTGATAAGTATATAGTAAGAGTTCACTTATTTGGAAAACAGGATTTTGAAGAATGGGGCAGGTCAGAGGCAACTGAAATAAATGCCTCATTTCAGTTTTGGAAATAAGAGGAAAGATTTTGTGGAAGGAGAGGGAGAATTTGGAAACAGAATCTGTAGTTTCTTCACCTTAATTTGACTTTTTTCTTCTAGATACATAATTGTATTTAAAGGTACGGCCAACAGGCATCCGAACTACTTAAAATCTCAAACATACGGAAATTGCTTAATAAACTTTTCTGTAGCTAATGAATAGCTCAGCTACTTAGAGGCTAAGAAAATACTCTAAGGCATTTTAATTCTGGAAGTATGTTGTGTTACCATCATCTGAACAATATAAATGGATAAATACACACTAGCCAGCAAAGATGGTAGATTTAGGAAAATCGCACAATCTAATTTTAATTTATGGCAAACGAATATAGTAAATCTTTTGTTTAAGATGATCCAGGTACTGAGAGATCTACTGATATGTTTATTCAGTTGAGAAATAATTAGCTATGTTAGAATACTTCTTACTCTATTCTCTAAAAGTTGTGAATTGTTGAGTCCTTACCGCATTTTATACAGCACTTTATGTGGATTGGATTATTTAATCCTCACAATAACTGGTTGCAATTTATATTATTATTGCAGGTTACTGATGAGAAAAGGAATCATAGGGAAGGCAAGTAACTTGCTCAGGTTCATACAAATATCTGTTAGGAATTGGCCTTTAATTTGACACATTTCAGAGCTTGAATTTTTTTCTACCTTGCTATTTTGTTCCCCAAGCCCAATTGATTTCCAGTTACTTAACTAATCAAAATGCTTTTAAAATGGTAACACTTATTGAAACGTGCTTGCATTGGCACCTGGGTGACTCAGTCATTAAGCGTCTGCCTTTGGTTCAGGTCATGATCACTGGGTCCTGGGATTTACCCCTGCATTGGGCTCCTGGCTCAGGGGGAAACCTGCTTCTTCCCTCTCCCACTCCCCAGGCTTGTGTTCCTTCTCTCACTGTCTCTGTGTCAAATACATAAATAAACTCTTAAAAAAAAAAGTGGTTGCAACTCATTAATAATCTATGATATTAATTTAGAGAGTAGCAAACAATTTAAAGAATGGATAGAGAGAATAAAAAGAAATCGGATTGCATTACATGTAAGTACTTTTTGAAGAAATATTTTATGGTTACACATATGAATATATATTGAATTATTATATGAAATCTATTTCTTTGAGTTGCAGTCAGAAAAACATGAAAACCTTTTGTTATAGGGTAGTTTAGTGGTGTGTGTGGCATGAAGTCAGGTGGTCTGGAAAGAAACCAGCTCCTTTCCTGTGTTTCATTGTGCATTATATAGCCAGCTGCTTAATCACATGTGATTTCACATTTTCATCTATAAAATAAGTACTATTTCTACTTTTAGAATTGTTCTGAAGAGTAAATGAAATTAGACTTATAGAATCTGACCCATATAATCAGTAAATGTTTGTCTTTCAATAGGAATTTCTTTCCTACTTTATTCAGTTTTTAACATATTTTGGTATGATGAATCTCTAGTAATTGAAGGGTAAGGCATATTTATACTTTGGAGGTTATTTAAGGCTTTTGGTAATGATGGAGGAATTGAGTTGAAATTGATCTTAAACTACCAAGTTTTCTTTGCCTTGTCATATCTTTTCTTTTTTTTTTTTTTTAAAGATTTTATTTATTTATTTGACAGAGAGAAATCACAAGTAGATGAAGAGGCAGGCAGAGAGAGAGAGAGAGGGAAGCAGGCTCCCTGCTGAGCAGAGAGCCTGATGCAGGACTCGATCTCAGGACCCCGAGATCATGACCTGAGCCGAAGGCAGCGGCTTAACCCACTGAGCCACCCAGGTGCCCCTGTCATATCTTTTCTACTAATCTCATGTAGTTGATAGCCAGAACTCATGAACAATTTTAAGAGTTTGCTAATTATTTTTAAAACAAGTCTTTTGCTCTGCATTTATATGACCCAGTAAATCTTCTAAGTTAATGCTGACTACTTCACAAAATATTATCTTTTCTAGCAACATTCTTAACTTTGTTAAAAGTTAACTTTTCTTTCTCCTTGGTGCTGTAAATTCTTTTGATGCCAATATACTTTTTCAGCCAAGTTTTTTTTTTTTTTTAATCTGCACAAATAACATTTTTAATGAAAAATAACTGTTTTCCAAAACTCCTACTAAAAAAATCAGTTAAGAAAGTAGAATTGTGGTTTGGGTTCTTCTTCTTCTTCTTTTTTTAAATTAACATACAATGTATTATTTATTTCAGGGGTATAGGTCTGTGATTCAACAGTCTTACACAATTCATGGCACTCACCATAGCATATACCCTCCCCAGTGTCGGTCACCCAGCCGCCCCCTCCCCCTGACCACCCCCCCCCCCCCCCCCCCCCAAGCAACCCTCAGTTTGTTTCCTGAGATTGAAAGTCTCTCATGGTTTGTCTCCCTCTCTGGTTTCATCTTGTCAGCCAAGTTTTTTTTTTTTTTTTTAAGTTAGGATTTCTTGTTGTAACGGAACCTTGGCTGAAGGATTTAGGATGAGCATTGTCAAAACTGAAACAAATTTTGCATGGGTCATAGCCAGCAAAGATTAGAATGTCTGAAGCAGAGAGAAACAAACTTCTTTTAAAAACAAGAACTGCTGCACTGTTGCTCAAGTGAAACTTCAAAACCTGACATTAAAGATCTTGATTAGATACTTTCTAAAATCATACCTAAAGTAGTAATTGTCTTTTATCACAGAAAATTCAGGTTGTGGATAGAGACTTAATGTTGTTAGTAAAATTATTTAACAGATTAATTTTTTTTCCTAAACGATTCCGTATTTAGCACAATTAAAGTCAGTGACTTATGTTTGCTCTTCTATGGTAATAGACACTCCTCTTTGAGTTTTGTCAGTTCTTGCATTATATGCTAGGGCTGTTTTAAAACAAATTTAAAATTGTTAACTTACTGTTGAATTTGGTCCTTTTGTATTAGGAAATGAGTCTTCTTATCTCTAATAATACCTCTCATCTTTAAATCTATTTCAGTTGCTTTTGGTATAGGTGCGCCAGCTTCCATTTGGATGTATTTTGTGTGGTCTACTTTTCCCATTCTCTCCCAGTTACTGAGTATCTTTATGTTACTCTTGTAGGTGATAAATAATTTTGTTTGTTTTAAGCCACTGTATTTTGAGGCAGTTTGTTGCAAAACATTATTGGCATATATAAGTTGTCGAGTTCTGTGCTAGGCATTTTTTTTTTTTTTAATTGAAGTATAGTTGACATACAGTGTTACATTAATTTCAGGTGTATAACATAGTGATTCAGTAATTCTCTTCACCAAGATAGGTGTAATCGTCCATCTACCACCATATATTTTTGTAGTATTACTATTTTAAAGATTTTATTTATTTATTTACTTACTTACTTACTTATTGCAGGGAGAGGGAGAGAGAGTAAGGGGAGGAACAGAGGGAGACAGAGAGGGACAAGCAGACTCCTCACGGAGCATGGAGCCCGAGTTGGGCTTGATCTCATGACCCTGACGTGATAACCTGAGCTGAAATCAAGAGTTGTTCCCTCATGACTGAGCCACCCGGGTGCCCCTTTTAAAGCTTTATTTACTTTAGAGAGACAGTATGCATGAGCATGCCCGCATAGGAGCAGAGGGAGAGAAAGAATTTCAGTCTCAGGCAGACTCCCCTCTGAGCGTGAAGTCCTACCCAGGGCTCAGTCTCTCTTTGCGGGGCTTGATTTCTTGACCCTGAGATCATGATCTGAGCCGAAAGCAAGAGTCGGACGCTTAACCGACTGTACATCCAGGTGCCCTGATTTTTAGAATATTATTGACTGTATTGCCTATGGTGTACTTATTTGTTATCTGTATTTAAGAGTCCATTTTTTGTTTGTTTTGCTTTTTTAGATTTCATATATAAGTAAAGTCATGATATTTGTCTTTCTTTGATTTATCTCATTTAGTATAATATCCTTTAGGTCCATCCATGTTGTCACAAGTAGCAAGATCTCATTTTTTTTTTTTTTTTAATGGCTGAGTAAATTCAATTACACACACACACACACACACTCACTCACACACACCCCATGTCTTCCTTATCCATTTGTCTATCAGTGGATACTTAAGTTGCTTCCATATCTTGACTGTTATAGATAATGCTGCAATAAACATAGGAATGCATATATCTTTTCAAATAAGTGTTTTCTTTTTTCTTTTTTTTTTTTTTTTGGCTAAATGGTAGTGAGATTTCTGGATAATATGATATTTCTATTTTTAATTTTTTGAGGAACCTCAGTACTGTTCTCCATGGTTGTTGCACTTACATTTCCACTAAGTGCATGAGAGTTCTTTTTTCTCCACATCCTTGCCAACAGTTGTTATTTCTTGTCTTTTTCATTCTAGCCATTATTACTGGTGTGAGGTGATATCTCGTTGTAGTTTTGATTTGCATTTCCCTGATGATGAGTGATGTTGAGCATCTTTTCAGATGGTAGTTTTTTGGCTATCTGTATGTCTTCTTTGGAGAAATGTCTATTCATATCTTCCATCCATTTTTAATTGGATTGTTATTTTTTTATTTTTTATTTATTTTTTTTTGGTGTTGAGTTGTGTAAGTTCTTTATATATTTTGGATACTAATCCTTTATCAGATATATTTTGCAAATATCTTCTCCCACTCAGTAGCTGCTTTTTGTTTTGTTGTTTCCTTTGCTTTTCTTTTTAATTTGATATAGTCCCCGAGTTTCTTTCTGCTTTTCTTTTTCTTGCCTGAGGAGGCATATCCATCAGGATGTTGCAAAGAAAGATGTCCAAGACATCACATTTACAGGTGAGATGTTACCATAGTTTAGGTTGGCCATGGTAAACCTATAAAAATATCCCTGTAGCCTGAGCCTCCAGAACACATAGCCATGGCCCATTAACTGTATCAAATTCCCCTGCAGTCATTAAGGAATTAAGGCTTCTCTGAACTTAAGTTTTCCACTCATATTCAGAATTTTTTCTCACAACCATGTATATCTCAGGTTCAAAGTGGGACATAAGAAGCCTAAAATTCACCAAATCTCTACCAAGCTATTACCAAGTATATTGTGTTGTTAATATTTTGAATGCTTTCTAAGTGAATGCTAAGTACTCTTGTACTTGGTGAAGAACATTTTGTTGTGTGACTTTGAACATCATGGTCTGAACCCGAGACTACTGCTGTTCGTAGTAGAGCCCATAGATGTTGTAGCTCCTTAGTTACTATATCATTCATGATCCCATCAGGAGACACAAATAACACCGGTTATTTTTAATAAAGAGAATTTAATATCAAGTATCATTAACTAGTCATTACAGATTGTTAACTGGGTAATTGAAAAGGTAAAGTGACAACACCAAGGTATCATGGAGATAGAACCTAATATTCCTAAGGCTAAGGGAAGAAGGGTAATGTTTGGAATTATAAAAACTTAGAAGCTTACAGGAGGGGTCTCAGGATATGAAATTCAAGTGCAAATGCAAAGATCCTGAAAGAACACACAGGAAAGATGTATGGCTGGATTTAGAAGTAACACATCAGGGGCACCTGGGTGGCTCAGTGGGTTAAGCCTCTGCCTTTGGCTCAGGTCATGATCTCAGGGTCCTGGGATTGAGTCCTGCATTGGGCTCTCTGCTTCTCCCTCTCTCTCTGCCTGCCTCTCTGCCTACTTGTGATCTCTCTCTCTGTCAAGTAAATAAATAAAAAATCTGAAAAAATAATAAAAGAAAACTAACTGGAAAAAAAAAACCCAGAAATGACACATCACTTTTTGTTCCCGTCCCATTGCCTAAAGTTCAGGCACATGGCCATACCTCATTGTAAGTAAGATTGGGAGATGTACTCTAGCTATATGTCTAGAAAGAAAAAGGAAGTGGATTTTCCTATGACACCCTAGAGTTTCTGCTATAATCTGAATTTCCTTGACACTTAAACTCCTCTGCTCACTTTAAGCATTCTCTAAGAGATTTGACATTCCCTCAAAATGTTTCTTTTGCATAAATATTTCCATAAAAGTCCCTTTGACTGATATTTGTGTAGGATTTTCCTGGTTATCTGTGGATTTCTTAAGCCTACTGTTTAATGATATGGTTCTTAAGCAGCAACTTGGGATAATTAGACTCATGGGAGATACTCTGAAGACCTGACCATTTTGTGTTGCTACATCTCTATTGTTTGTAATTGGCACTGCTGAATGACGTCACAGTACAACATAACCCATGTGAAGAGACTCCTTCAGAAGGTGCCATTTTGAAGTAAACATTATTCAGCATTATTGTCAGTAAATGAAATAAGGAGTACTTAACAGGAACCAAAGTGAGATTATTTTTTATCCTTGTGAATGGACTTAATAAGGTCCTGTTCACTCAAGATAACAGGAATGGTTATATATCTGGTGCCTTTATACTATTATTTCATTTTGGCTCAAGGTTTCTATTTTCATTTACAAAATTGTTGAGATTTTAATTTGTATGTTTGTAAAGCATACATTTGGATGAGTTACACTTAGCTCTTATGCTGCTCACAATATAGAGGAGAGAGTGTACATAAAATGAACTTATTGTAGCAAATGGCAGGATTATATAGTGTGTCCAGATAGTATAGATTTGTGAGCTCCCTCAGCAGTGTTCGTTGACCTAGGAGTGGGAGCAGAGAAAGTACACAGTGGGAGTTAGTGATAGCATAAAATGGGAATGTTAGAAATTGTGAGCATTTTGTAAAGAATATGTATCTACTTGAGTTGGATCCCTGGTTCTGCCACTAATGAGATGCCAAGTTATTATAGCTATCTGAGCCTCATCTCAAGAAGGAAAATATAACACACATACTGTTGAGCAGTACATACACACACATACACATGCACACACACACAGAGTTGACTCTTGAAAAACATGGGTTTGAACTGAGCAGATCCACTCTTCATAGATTATTTATAGTATAGGACTTGTATTTTTCTTATGATTTCCAAAATAACATTTTCTTTATTTTATTATAAGAATACAGTATGTAACACATGTAACATGTATTAATTGACTATTTATGTTATTGGTCTTATGTTTTGGTATGATGTTTATGTTTTTGGTAAGACTTCTAGTCAACTACTATTAGTAGTTAAGTTTTGGGGGCATCAGAAATTATATGTAGATTTTAGACTGCATGGGGATTAGTGCCCTTAACCCCCATGTTACTCAAGTGTCAACCCTGTGTGTGTTCACGTGTGTGTGTGTGTGTATTTTTATCTGTCTTTTAGTATCTATATTTTGCAGTCAGTGTCAGATATATAATACATTTATAATACTTGGTAGTTGGTGTTGAATGTTGTAGTTAATTTATTAGTAATTCAAAAATATTCACTGATAACTCTGTAAGTTTTTCAGCATTAGGATGCAGGCAGAGAATGGAAATAAGTAAATTCTAAATGATAATCCAATACTGAAAAATCAGGACTTAAAGAGCCTAGTGATATTGAGGAGGATATTTAATAGAGGGAGAGGAAGGCCAGAGAGGAGGTTCTAGAGTCCCAGATTTGAAATGAAGGAATTTCATGGGATATCAGTATCAGAGAGGATGATTTTCTGATGATTGGCTAAAGAAATTTGGGTATGCTTATATAAGGAAGAAGGGAAGTGCAGGAAGCCACTGATACCACATTTTCCTCATCTCTGCATATTGTGTTCTTTGCCTGTTCACATATTTGATAATAATACAAAGTGGAAGTGTACCTAGTTAAGTCCGAGCTGTCATATATCCAGTGTGTAAACGTGCAACAGCCTTTGTGTTAAAACTTAGCTCATATATATCCAAATTCCCTGAATGCCTCCTCTTCCCAATCTATCTTTCTGGCATTAATCCCTGGCAGAAATGGGGATCCTGGTTGAACTTGGTCCTCCCATTTATTCTTCACTTGCATGTATTCTCTCTGCTCACTATCTACTTGGAAGTTGTTACAGGTAGATTTCTAAGGATGTGCCCCCAAGATTTCCATCCTCTGGTTGTTTAATTAAATAGTAATCTAGGTACTGCTGCTAAAGGACTTTTTAGATGTTATTAAGATGTAGAGCTTTATAGAGAGCTTATCCTGGATCATTTTGATAGGCTCAATCTAATCATGTGAGTGTGTAAAAATAGATACATTTCTCTGGGTGGAGTCAGAGAGATGTAGAGAAGAAGAGTGAGACAGAAGACATGGGTAAGAGGGATGAATGAACCTTGGAACATTCTCCTCTAGAGTCTCAAAAAAGAATGCAACTCTGCCTATGAACATGACTTCAGCCTTGTGAGACTCCAAGAAGAGAAAGTAGTTGAATCCCGCTATTTTGTGGACTTGTGGTCCATAGAACTGTGCAAAATCCATTTGTATTAAGATGCCAAATCTGTAGTAGTCATATTATTCTAGTAACAAAAATAGTACCGAAGTTCATGATATGAAACTTAACATAAGCAGTGAAGGACTGTGATATTTCAAATCTTATCCTGTGAGTCTTCTCCAGACTTACGTCCCTCATTAAATGACGCCATTATTCACATGCTTTCTTGGGTCCAAAATATCATAGTTTTTTTCTAGATTATTTCTTTTCCTTTAAAACCAAGGTCCAGCACTTCATCAAATACTTTTGAATATTTTTTTTAGCTGTTTCTATGTCTGACCACCTCCCCCCTTCTTCATAGATCCCATTCTAGTCTAAGCCCCCGTATTTCACACCAGGATTCTTGAAATAGCCTCTACTCTTGTTCTCCTTATAGTGTGGTACTCAGAGCAGCTAGAGGGATGAAGTTTGACGATGTTTATGAGATAATGTTATTCCTTTGTTTAAAGCTGAGACATTTAGAGTGAAATTCAAATCCCAGGTACCTTATGGTATGGGCTATCTCTGCATTCTTGGTATTATTTACCTTCCAACTCCCCTCCTTTCTCACTGAGTGTGAGTCACATTACCATTCTCCTGGTATTTTTGCACAAAACATTCCTTGCTACTTCAGACCTTTCTATGTTGTATCCCTTCTGTCTTTAGTACTCTTTCTTTAGATCTCTGAATACTTCTTCTTCTACTTTTGGTAATGTTTTATTTATTTTTTAAGTTTTATTTTATTTTTTCTGTGTTCCAGGATTGATAGTTTATGTACCACACCCAGTGTTCCATGCAATACATGCCATCCATAATACCCAGAAACAGGCCTTCCCAACACCCCACCCTCCTCCCCTCCAAAACCCTCAGTTTGTTTCTCAGAGTCCACAGTCTCTTATGGTTCATCTCCCTCTATGATTTCCCCCAACTCACTTCTCTCCATCTCCCAATGTCCTTTGTGTTATGCCTTCTGCTCCACAAGTAAGTGAAACCATATGATAATTGACTCTATCTGCTTGAGACTTATTTCACTGACCATAATCTCTTCCAGTCCTGTCCATGTTGATACAAAAGTTGGGTATTCGTCCTTTCTGATGGAGCATAATACTCCATTGAATATATGGGCCAGATCTTCTTTATCCATTTATCCGTTGAAGGGCATCTTGGTTCTCTCCACAGTTTGGCAATTGTGGCCACTGCTACTATGAACATTGCGGTGCTGATGGCCCTTCTTTTCACTGCATCTGTATCTTTGGGGTAAAAACCCAGTAGTACAGGGATACATGGGGTAGCTCTATTTTTAGTACAGGGTCATAGGGTAGCTCTATTTTTAATTTCTTAAGGAATCTCCACACTGTTTTTCAAAGTGGCTGCACCAACTTGCATTCCCACCAACAGTGGAAGAGGGTTCCCCTTTCTCCACATCCTCTCCAACACCTGTTGCTTACTGTCTTGTTAATTTTGGCCATTCTAACTGGTGTAAGGTGTTATCTCAGTGTGGTTTTGATTTGAATATCCCTGATGGCTAGTGATGATGAACATTTTTTCATGTGTCTGATAGCCATTTGTATGTCTTCATCGGAGAAGTGTCTGCTCATGTCTTCTGCTCATTTTTTTATGTGATTATCTGTTTTGTGTGTGTTGAGTTTGAGGAGTTCTTTATAGATCTTGGATATCAGCCCTTTGTCTGTAGTGTTATTTGTGAGTATCTTCTTCCATTCCATAGGTTCCCTCTTTGTCTTATTGACTGTTTCCTTTGCTGTGCAGAAGCTTTTGATCTTGATGAAGTCCCAAAAGTTCCTTTTTGATTTTGTTTCCTTTGCCTTTGGAGACACGTCTTGAAGGAAATTGCTGTGGCTGATGGAGAAGAATCTTTTGTGCCAATGGGCCTCAAAAGAAAGCTGGGGTAGCGATTCTCATATCAGATAAATTAGATTTGGAACTGAAGACTGTAGTCAGAGATAAAGAAGGACACTACATCATTCTATTTATGATAGATAGGGTCTATCCACCAAGAAGATCTAACAATTGTAAATATTTATGCCCCCAGTATGGGAGCAGCAGCCAACTACCTAAGCCAACTGTTAATCAAAATAAAAAGTCATATTGCTATGAATACATTAATAGTAGGGTATCTAAACACACCACTAATAGACATACCAGTAATAGACATATCGTCCAAGAGGAAATCAGTAAAGAAACAAGATCTTTGAATAACACATTGGACCAAATGGACCTCAGAGATATACAGAACATCCCACCCTAAAACAACAGAATACTCATTCTTTTCAAGTGCACATGGAACTTTCTCCAGAATAGACCACATACTGAGTCACAAATCAGGGCTCAACTGATAATAAAAGATTGAGATTATTCCCTGCATATTCTCAGACCACAATGCTTTGAAACTGGAACTCAACCACAAGATAAAGTTTGGAAGGAATTCAAACACTTGGAAGCTAAAGACCACTCTGCTTAATAATGTTTGGATCAACCAGGAAATCAAAGAACTTAAGAAATTCATGGAAACTAATGAGAATGAAGATATATTGGTCCAAAACCTATAGGATATGGCAAAGGTGGTCCGAAGGGGGAAATATAAGCCATCCAAGCCTCACTCAAAAAAATGGAAAAATCCTGAATTCTAGACTTCTTAACGTTCTTCAAGCCTTTGCTTAAATACTACTTTATCAGATAGGTTCTTTCTGATTATCTCAAATAAAACACTCCTTTTATCTTTTAACCTTTCCTATTTTTTCAAAGCACTTCTCACCTCTTACATATATGTGTATTTACTTTTTTTTTTTGGTCATATTACAATGGAAGCTCCGTAAAGGTAGTGACTTTGACTGGTTTCTGTATTGCTAAGTCCTCAGCTACTGGAACAGATTCTCTATCATAGTAGATTCTCAAAACTATCTGTAGGGTTAAAGATAACATTAAGCACGGGGCGCCTGGGTGGCTCAGTGGGTTAAGCCTCTGCCTTTGGCTCAGGTCATGATCTCAGGGTCCTGGGATCGAGCCCTGCATCGGGCTCTCTGCTCAGCAAGGAGCCTGCTTCTGCCTCTCTGCCTACTTGATCTCTGTCTGTCAAATAAATAAATAAATCTTAAAAAAAAAAAAAAAAAGGTCTGAGTTGGAATACCACTTTGCAAATGTGTGGTCAATCTAACGCAAGTTAATTACTGAGTCTGGATTTAAAAAAAAAAAAAGATAAAAAAAAGATAACATTAAGCACATGTGAACAAAACTATGCTTACATTAGATATCTTTGAGAAATTTTGATTCATGTGTTTGGTGACAGCATGAGTGATTGTATCCTGAAAGGAAAATGGAGTTTTGTAATTTAACAGTCAAGAATGTATGAAAGATATAGCTCTCAGGGTATAGTGAGGCCATTTCTGAAATACTTTTGATTAAAACCTTAACTAATAGTTGAAAGCAAGGGAAACTTTGTGGTGTCGGAGCCATTTGTCTTTTATTATTGATGTCTGAAACCATCATGTATTTCTTCCTTAGCTTGGAAGATGTTTTTATCATATCATATTCCAAGACGTTTGCTTCATTTTTCACAAACCAGAAGTGACTCGTAATCTCACAAAACAAACTGAGGGTTGCTGGGGGGAGGGGGTTTAGGAGAAGGGGGTGGGGTTATGGACATTGGGGAGGGTATGTGCTATGGTGAGTGCTGTGAAGTGTGTAAACCTGGCGATTCACAGACCTGTACCCCTGGGGATAAAAACATATGTTTGTAAAAAATAAATAAATAAATAAATAAATAAATAAGTAAGTAAAAAATACTTTGATTTCCTAGAAAGGCACTTCTACTCTGGAATTGAACAGATAATATGAAAATTTATTTATAATTAATGATCAGGTGGTACTCAGGGATGTTTCCGGGGGACTTTATTGGGGAGATCTGAGATTATTTAATTTAAATATCTATTAACCTATTATTTTATGTGTCATAGTGGTGTGCTGGGTTGTGGTATGTAGGAGGGCATCCTGTCAATTAATTTTCTCACTCCATCACCCTAAGTTTAAGTCCAGATATTTCACTGTATTTTCCCCTAATTACCTCCTAGACTTCATGTTACAAGGTCAGGCTTCTGGCAGCACTAATCTTTATTGGGATGAGGGGGGTGGGGGGTGGAGGTGGGGGGTAGGGGGGTGGTGGTGGTGGTGACAAACTGGTGGCACTCATGACAACATATTGGTTTCATATTTTTGCTAGACTGTTTATTTTCACTTTGTTTTCATAATGTTTTTGTGGATTGTTTGGTAGTTTCTTTCTAAGATTATTCATTCCCAAAGCTCAGAGCTTATGAACATCTCATTCTCATCCAAAAATTGAAATGAGTTTATCTAGAAACTTCTTCTGACTTGTGTTTTGGGGAGTCGAAGCCGTAGTGGTCTCTTCGGGAGTCGAAGCCGTAGTGGTCTCTTCGGGAGTCGAGGCCATAGTGGTCTCTTCGGGAGTTGAAGCGGTAGTTGTCTTTTGGGGAGTCGAAGCTGTAGTTGTCTCTTCGGGAGTCAAAGTGGTAGTTGTCTTTTGGGGAGTAGAAGTGGTAGTTGTGGGGGTGGTGGGCTTTGTTTGGGTGGTAGTGGTGCCTGTTGTGGTTGTAGTGGAGTCTGTTGTAGTAGTTTGTATTTGGGGTTCAAGAGTAAAGGGAGGATAAGGGTATCCAGTTGGAGATCCAGTTGGATAAGGTCTTGGTTGGAAAGGTAGATATGGATAACCTGGGCCATAATAGATTCTAGGCAGGGGTGGTGGAATTCTCCCTGGGCCATAAGGTGGAGGAGGGGGTGGTGGAATTCTCCCTGGGCCATAAGGAGGTGGAAGGGGTGGTGGAATTCTCCCTGGGCCATAAGGAGGTAGAGGGGGTGGTGGAATTCTCCCTGGGCCATAAGGAGGTGGAAGGGGTGGTGGAATTCTCCCTGGGCCA
>NC_081557.1:258907678-258979707 GCF_022355385.1 Mustela nigripes | reverse complement strand
AAAGGTGGAGGAGGGAGTGGGACAAATCCTGGACCAAAAGGAAAATTTGGAGGAGGAGGAGGAGGAAGCCGAGGTGGATATTGTCTCCTGGGACCTCTTTGACTTTCACTGGGCTGTGGGAAAACAGAAGTGAACAATTTTTGGTTAGGTATATCAAAGTCAAGCATAAGAATGTATACTGTCTGTGGCAGGCAGAATTCTAAGATGGCTCCCAAGATTCCTGCCCCCTACGGTCATATACTGGCATTGGGTGAGTCCTTTTAAATAGGTTCTATGGGTCAGACACAGAAGTCAGAGAGATTTGGAGCTGCAGGAAGTGCTCTTCTGTTGGCTTTAAAGCAAAGAAGCATGCTGTGGAGAGGACCACATGGAAGTAAATGGTAGTTTTTCAGTTGAAACTGGGAGTGGCCCTACAGCTTACAGCTTGCCTTTGGACAGGAAAGACCACAGTCCTGTAAACAAAGGACTGAATTCTCCCAACAACTGTGCAAATTTGAAAAGAGAACTCTGAGGTCCAGGAAGGAATACAGTCTTTACAATACCTTTTCAGCCCTCTGAGACCCTGAGCAGAGAATCCAGCCAGAGACTGGATTCAGTCTCTGAATTCACTTTGGTCAGCCAGAGACTGACCAAAGAAACTGTGAGATAATAAATGGATTTTTTTAAAGCTACTAATTTGTGTTAATTTGTTGTGTACAATAGAAAACTATTATATATGTATCTGAGTTACACAGTCTGTAAGTTTGTATCAGAAAAAAGTGAAAATTTCTCTTTCATCCTCTGAATTCCTGGGCTCTTAGATGAAAGCTGTTATAGTATTGATGGGGAAAAAGATTGTAGGTAAAATCATATCCTGTGCTTTTGGTGGAGCCTATCCTTGGAATCAATTCCATAAGGGGAAAATGTCTCTTTATATCTTATTCAAGAGTTCAGGATTGTTTCAGGCCTTGAACACAAATAAAGTATTATTGAGCCACCTATTTTGTTCAGTACACTTAAGTAGATGCTGTGGGCATGGAGACATGCCTTTTGTGAGTCTACAGACCAGGTAGTAACAGTACAGGGCAGTACAACATGGTCCAAACAGAAGCAGAACGATAGACCCTGGAGTTTAATGCCAGGGTTTGAATTCTGCCTTTACAGTTTAGAGATTGCGTGATGTGAAATCCTTTTTGAGACTCTCTTTCCTTATCTGTGAAATGATGTTCATAGACGTATCTACCTTTTACCCCCCCCACCTCCTTTTTTTTTTTTTTTCCAACAGTAGTCATGTTTACTTCTGGGTATTGAGATTAAGTGTCATTTTAACTTTGTTTTTATAACTTTGTAAAGTTTGAAACATTTTCCTAATTTATAATGAGAATTTTTTTTCTAGGAAAAAGTGCAGGATATTCCAGAGATGCAGCCCCCTCCATTAGAGTGTGAGACAACTTTGAGGTTGTCTGAGCTCTGGAGGTAGGTGAGTTGTCTCAGATTCGAGTTAGATTTGTTGTGAAATATTACTTGTAAAGTGCTTAGGGCACTGGTTGGCTCAGATACTGTGCTCAGTAAATATTATGTGCTACCATTTGTTATGTAAACACCTAGTATACTCGTCGTAATTTTTGGAAATTCAATTTTTGGAAATAAAAATTGTTGAGAAATAGTGTAGGAAACAAATACATTAGAAATTTATAGTGATTAGTTTTGGATAGAGGAAAGACTAAGGATCATCTCCCTGAGAAGGCAGACCTTCCAAGGAAGCTGAACTAATGTCAAACGGAGAGGGCATGCTGAATAGAGGGAAACTAAGCCAGTGCTCTGGGATAAGAACGCACAATTCCTACTCTGCCGAGAGCTTCTAGAGAACACGTGTCTGCATTTCCTTCTTGCTGCCTCTGGTCCTTCGGGTATTTGTTCATTTGGCACTTTTCCCTTGCAAATTCTAGACTTTATGATTATGTCTTCTCAGTCATCTGTTTCCCCGATTCCTAATTCCAGGTTTTTGAACAGTAGTGGCAAATGTACCATCACAAACTTACAGTCCCTTAGCACTACCCTGCAATCTTTTCAAGTGTCTTAGGTTAACTGAGCCTTATTCCCCAGTGGCCTATAATCTTCTGTTTATGCCAATTTTATTAAAGTTCTCTACCTCTAAAAAAAAAGAAAAAGAAAGTTCTCTGCATCTTCCTGAGCTCTCAGGCATCCCGTCAGAATGATATTCCTCCTACTCCAAAATAATGCGAGCAATTACAGACACACTTCTCCAAGTAACTGGTCACGTAACCAAAGTCATTAAAATCTACATATTTCCTTTTCCTTGAAAAGTATTTTCTCAGAGCTCTGTCAATTTCCCCTTTCCCACCCTGCATCTTCGATGTTTGTCTCTTAACTCTCTTGTTTTCCTTAGAAAACAACTATTATTTATGTTCAATTTACTTTTCTAAACAGAGTCCACTTTCAGCCTTGAATTCCCTTGTTGCTATCACTTTCTTTTCACCTATTTCCTTTATAGTTAAGCTATGTTTCTGCAGCTAATTTCCTGTATTACTTGGTTTAGGAACAATCCAGGTAAGACATGGATACTTTGAGTCTAAATTTCTTTATATTCTAATGAGATTAATAGTAGTCCCTTTGTTAGGTTGGCTTTGAGGATTAAGTGAGTGAATGTTTATAAAGCCTTTGGAAAATTACCTATACAGAAGGAAGACTCAATATTACTGCCCACCCTGCCCATATAGAAAGGATATTCTACCCTTTACATTTCTATATTTCAGTAATTATTAATCCTCATGAATCTCATACAGTTAAGTTGGTGAAAGGCCTATTTCAATGAAAGGCCAATTTCATTGCTGTGGGATTGAGGAGAGAGACATCTTGACGGCCTGTGTAGCTCACTTTCTTCCCAATTTCAGAAGGCGGCAAGGGGGAAGGTTCAGCAGGTCTGTTAGATCAGGAGAGAACAGAATGATCCCAGAGCTGAGTGCTAAGGACTACCCCGTCCTTTTGAGGATAACCTTTATCTGATTAAGGAAATTTCCTTCAGTCCTGTTCGCAAAGAGAGTTTTTAACATAACGAATGAATAAGTTTTAATAAACAATTTTTATAGAATAAAAATAAACGCTTGTGCTAAACTGCTTATATTATTGGAGCTCTCAAGTTTATGTTAAAAAAAAAAAGACCATTATTTAGATGATCAAAGCCTGATCCTTTAAAATAAAGTGCGTTTCTCATGTTCTGAGACAGAAAATACTGAAAATCAGCTTTAAGGTCGGGCCAGTAAGACATAATACAACCTTTTAAAGATGTCAGTGTATTTTACTGGTTTATCAAAAATTATCACATCTGTAAGGCACTTAGTGATATGAACAAGGTCAGGCTGCCCGAGTGACTTATTTAATCACCAGCTTTTATTCAAGTTTCTGAGAGTAGATGAACAGAAGCACTGCTTCAGAATGATATACTTTTATGTTGTCTGCTTTATAGAAGTTGTAGTCTTCTGAAAAGAAAGTTTTTTTCCTTCCATTTGATATAATAGATTTTATAGTTCTTTGGTAGAAATTACTATGGAATTAATCTCTTCCTAAACTGGAATTAATCTATCCCTATTTTGAAATTATTATTTTAATACTTAAAAAAAAAACCAAACCAGTGTCTTTTTAAAGTCTCTTACAACTTTGAATATTCAGTAGCTTCTGTGTTGCTTAACTCAGTCCTTCACACATGGTAGGTGTTAATAGAAATGTCTGTAACTTCTGCGTTCAATGCAAAATGCATTTCCCCAGGTCCTACTCTCAGACACCCTTATTCATTCTGGGATGAGGCCTGGAATACTGTATTCAAATAGGTGAGTTGGATTAGTTTGATGTAGGTGATGCATGAGCCCTAGGTTGAGAAAAGCCGCTATATAAATATATTTTTAAAGGTTTTATTTATTTATTTGTTTGAGAGAATGAGCATGGGAGGGTGAAGGTCAGAGGGAGAAGCAGACTTCCTGCTGAACAGGGAGCCCAATGCAGGACTCGATCCAGGACTCTGGCATCATGAGCTAAGCTGAAGGCAGTCACTTAACCAACTGAGCCACCCAGGCACCCTATTTTAAGCATCTCATTTTATAGATAGGGAAACGGAGTCCCAATGAAAATAAATAACATGTTCAAGGATATTCAGATAGTGTCTTTAAGTACATTGGATTAAAAATTTGCAATAAGTTTGTTTTACCTACTCATGAAATTGTTAATATATGGGGACCTACATTTATACATGTCTGTAGAATGCAGTCTGATATTATGGATCTAAATTGTCCAGTGGCTCAGTCAGTTAAGTGTCTGACTCTTGATTTCGGCTCACATCATGATATCAGGGTCATAAGGTTGAGCCCCATGTTAGGCTTTGTACTCAGTGTGGAGTCTGCTTGAGATTCTCTCTTTCTCTCTCTCTCTCTCTCTCTGCCCCTATCCCCACTCATGCTCTCTCTCTCTCTCTGTCTCTAAATAAATAAATAAAATCTTTAAAAAATATCATCCAGTATGGTAGCCTTAAGCCACGTGTGGCTATTTAAATTAGATTTTAAATTTAAATTTACATTAAAGCACTCAAAACAGTGTTTCATCAATGATTGATAGCTACTGATACATAAGAAAGGGTAGCATTATTAATGTGAAAAGAAATCTGAATTAATAGTTCTGAGAAAAATATAAAAACATGATTAATGAAACTTACCAAGAAGCATGCTGCAAGAGCCAAAAGGCTCATGATCAGGTACAGTGGTTTCATCCTTATGATCACCCCTGAAAATAAACACAATAGTAGCTGATGAGTACTCCTTTGAAAAGAAAAATACTGTTTGGAATGTATTGTAGCACTTTGTTTATGACATAGTGCAGGAATAGTACTGTAGCATTTTAAGAAATTTGCCTAATGTTATTTTGGAGCAATATTGGTAAGCTTATAATATTTAGGTATAAAATAGTGGAAATAGTTTTCATTTTTGACTTGTAAATAAATAAAATAACTTGTAAATAAATAAAAATAAAATTGGAGGTAATTGCAAAGAGTGGCTCTTAAAATGTTTTACTCAATAGAAGCTTTTATGACTAAGGTTTTTGCTTTCAGAAGTACCTACTTTGAAATAGCACTTTTTTGGATTCGAACATCTTGGTATTATTAAATAATGGTTGCATTACTTTATAGATTTCTGCAGACATGTTTTTGTGATATTAGATCATGTTTTAAATTGAATTTCTTGGGACATCTCAAAAATAAGGAAAGGAAAAGAAACATCCCCCTAGACATAATTTAAAGAAAAATTATCATATAATATATATCCTCATTTTAACAGTAATCCAAGTTATTTTAGTCTATGATGAGCTGTCGCTAACTAATTCTGAAAATCCGTAGATGGTACATCAAAGATCAGGGCAGAGAAAAGAGAGGTGTCCAGGTATTTTACTCTCAGTAGGTCCTAAATTTATGAGATATTTCAAACACAAGCTAGCCTGCGTTCTGGGAAGGTAACTCTATGCACCTTTGTACAGACTGGTTTTCTGGCAGTCTGTTCTGACCAGTGGTTGATTGTGTCAGCTGGACGATCCTGAAAGAATCCTAGGGACAAAATTTCAGTGCGTATTTAATTGTATGTGCATATGGTTATTTCAAGCACCTTTTTTCCTATGACACATTTTTTTAAAAAGTTCAAAAAAAGGGCAAAACCATTAATAAAAATATACTTTAGACCAGTTACATATGAAAAATTTTTCAGTCATTGTGAAGTTCAAAAGCATTAAGGTTCATCCTGGGGAAAAGTTGATTGGTTGTTATTGGGTGGATTTATCATCCCAAGTACTCAGCTTGAATGCTTTACTCTGACATCCATAATTTCTTAAAATCCAGGCATTTTATGGTTTACCAATTTTATGTAAGGTATATACTATTCCTTTAGTGAAAATAAATGTTCTATAAAAAGCCCATGAAAATAGTATCTTTGAAAGTCTGAGAAAAATTTGGCATTCAGAGTAACAGTCCTTCAGTTCATGTTTCCATGTACCTACCGTTGTGTGGGGATTCTTCTTGGGGCTGATTATGCTGTGGGCCAAAATGACTCCTGCCAGCAGGTGAGAAGGAACAAGAAATCTCAGCTCTTATATATATCGCAGTGGATTTCTGGTGACAATAAAGAAAGACTAGTTGGAAGATAAAATAACTTGTGGTTGATATTCTTTAAACAAAAGATGGGAAAGTTGTTGTTGCCAATTTTGAAGTCTTTTTCTACATGTTTTTTTTTCATTTCTGAGGAGCTTTGACCCATTCAATATTTGGTGTTTCCTGAGGAAGCATCACACAAGTCATATTGTCTTTTTGTCTTAACAAAATAATCTGGAGCTTGTGTGTGTCATTGCCTATATTTTGAAGAGGAAGCACAAGCTGTTCTATTTCAAATGATTTCATTTTATTTTATTGTTTATTTATTTATTTTAGAGATTTTACTTATTTGTCAGAGAGGACAAGCAGGGGAGCAGCAGACAATGGGAAAAGAAGGCTCCCTGCTAATAACCATGCGGGGCTCTATCCCAGGATCCTGGGGTCATGACCTGAACAGGAGGCAGACACTTAACCAACTGAGCGTCTCAGGTGCCCTTCAAGTAATTTTAATGGGTCATCTTTGGTAATGTGTTGCTATCACCATACTTCCCATTATGTCTAAGAGCTAATTATATTATGTGATAAAATAAAAACATCGCATTGTTTTAAAATTGAACTCTTAACAGTCTGGAGACATTTTGGGGGAGAAACCGAGAATTATTATTTTTTCTATTTTTTTCTGTATTTATTTACTAAATTTTTGAAAGGACATTTCATCTAAGTAGACAATTTTTTGGTGTAAGGTTGTTCATAATATCCTTTCATACTTTGAAAATCTTTTTGAAGATATAATTAACACACCATATAATTACTCTACTTAGAGTGTACAAGTCAGTGATTTTTTTATGCTTTTATATTTATGTATTTATGTATTTATTTTTGTTTCAAGTTTTTAATCTAAATTCTGGTTAGTTAACAGATAGTGTAATATTAGTTTCAGGTGTAGAATTCAGTGATTCAGCATTCATATTCAACACCTAGTGCTCATCACAATAAATGTCTCCTTAATACCCATCACCCATCTAGCCCATCCCCCACCCACCTCCCCTCCAGCAACCTCAGTTTGTTCTCTATAGTTAGAGTCTCCTATGGTTTGCCTCCCTCTCTTTTTTTCTTTTCCTTCCCCTGCGTTCATCTGTTTTGTTTCTTAAATTCCAAATATGAGTGGAGTCATGTGGTATTTGTCTTTGTCTGACTGACTTATTTCACTTAGCATAATACACTCTAGCTCCATCCATGTTATTGCAAGTAAAAAACTTAGAATTAAATTGAGAAGTCATTACTAAATGGATGTTTCCAAATACTACATACTTAGTACTGTGGCCAGTTATGTATAGTGTATGTCAAATACATTGCTTGACTATTTGGACCACTGTGCTAACATGGGTTTCATGTTTCTATTTTTCTTTCAACTGAAATAATGAATTTGTATTATTGTTTTATACTTGGGCACTTCTACATATCTGGTCCTATATATTCTTTCTTCCATTTATATACCATTGGCTTAGTTCAATAAATGTTTTTGAAAAATGAGAAAAATGAATTTTGGGGTTAAGATTTGATCTGAGATTTGAAAATAGCAAAAAAAAAAAAAAAAATCTAGTGGTGGAAGGACAATAGTCAAGATTCATCCAGTTTTTCAACCTTAACTCTATTTTAATTCTCTGTGTCTGTAATTATGTCAAGAAATTTTTTTGAGAGATCCTTAAATGGACATTTTTTAGGGTGTTTCCTTTTACTAATGAAGAACTAAAATAGTAGTCTGTGACTGTGTTTTAAAAAGTCACATTAGGGGCACCTGGGTGGCTCAGTGGGTTAAGTTTCTGCCATTGGCTCAGGTCATGGTCTCAGGGTCCTGGGATCAGGCCCCGCATTGGGCTCTCTGCTCAGCGGGAAGCCTGCTTCCCCCTCTCTCTCTGCCTGCCTCCCTGCCTACTTGTGATCTCTCTCTCTCTCTGTCAAATAAATAAATAAAATCTTTAAAAAAAAAAAAAAGTCACATTAGTGCTTGTTATGAACTTGAGAAATTTAATTAAAAACAGGGTTATTCATAAAGTTTTTGATTATGGGAAAATTATACAGAGATAGTTTTACTCTGAGATGGTTATCTATATGAAGCCTTTATATATTTTTTAAATTTAATTTAAATTTTTTCGGTGTTCCAAGATTCATTATTTATGCACCACACCCAGTCCTCCATGCAATACATGCCCTCCTTAATACCCAGTACCAGGCCCTCCCAACACCCACACCCCTCCTCTCTAAACACCTCAGTTTGTTTCTCAGAGTCCACAGTCTCTCATGGTTCCTCTCCCTCTATGATTCCCCCCAATTCACTTCTCTCCTTCACCCAATGTCCTCTGTGTTATTCCTTGTGCTCCACAAGTAAATGAAACCATATCATAACTGACTCTTTCTGCTTGAGACTTATTTCACTCAGCATAATCTCCTCCAGTCCTGTCCATGTTGATACAAAAGTTGGGTATTCATCCTTTCTGATGGAGGTGTAATACTCCATTGTATACATGGACTATATCTTCTTTATCCATTCATCCGTTGAAGGGCATCTTGGTTCTTTCCACAGTTTGGTGATTGTGACAATTGCTGCTATAAATATTGGGGTACAGATGGCCCTTCTTTTCACTGCATCTGTCTCTTTGGGGTAGATACCCAGTAGTGCAATTGCAAGGTCATAGGGTAGCTCTATTTTTAATTTCTTAAGGAATTTCCACACTGTTTTCCAAAGTGAAAGCCTTTATATTTTTCATAAATCCAGGCTTTGAAGAAATAATTTTGTATTCTAGATAATATAATTTCTGTCTTTACAAATTGTTTAATAATATAATAAGTATTATTTATTAAACCTTTACCATATAGCATGTGGCAAGATAAAATGAGGGTTTTTTTTTTTTTAAGATTTTATTTATTTATTTTGAGAGAGAGAGCGCGCACAAGAGGGAGCAGAGGCAGAGGCAGAGGGAGAAGCAGGCTTCCCACTGAGCAGAGAGTCCAACTGGGGCTGGATCTCAGGGTTCTGGGATCATGACCTGAGCCAAAGGCAGAGGCTTAACCAACTAAGCCACCCAGGTGGCCCTGAATGAATGAGTTATATTATCATCTTTGTTTTACACATGGATGCTATTACACCTACCTCTGCTACTTCAAGGTCTAAATACTGAGTTAACTAGTATTCCATGTTGCCTCCCAAATATAAATAACTTTCATTAACTTAACTAACATTATATGTTATAGCATGCTGCAGAGATTAATCAAGTGAATTTATAGTCAGGTCATTTACTTTGAAGCCCAATACCTACATTTATTTGCCGGATAATTTTAGACAAGTTATTCACCTCATTGTGCCGTAGTTCCTTCAATTGTAAAATGTGAATATTTTGATTTTCATATCACAAAGTTCAGTTAATTCATTTAGGCATTCAGCATTTATTGAATATGTAGTGGGTGTCAGACATAATGCTAGTTGTTAAAGTCACAGCATATTTAAATGTTTAGTGTTTTAAAAATCTTTTGGGAGTCATAGGTGGTGTAGGAACAAAGATGACCCACTTTAAGAGTTGAACTTCATGAGGAAGTTGTGATACAACATGGGGGCTTAAGTGGGTACGAGAAGAATAAATGAAACAAGATGGGATTGGGAGGGAGACAAACCATAAGTGACTCTTAATCTCACAAAACAAACTGAGGGTTGCTGGGGGAAGGGGGGTTGGGAGAAGGGGGTGGGATTATGGACATTGGGGAGGGTATGTGCTTTGGTGAGTGCTGTGAAGTGTGTAAACCTGGTGATTCACAGACCTGTACCCCTGGGGATAAAAATATATGTTTATAAAAAATAAAAAATTAAAAGTAAAAAAAAAAAAAAAATCCTGTACTTAATTTCATTTGCTTTGTTGCAATTTCATTGTTTCAAAAATTCTAATGACATCATGTTTTATAAAATGTATTACTGGTTTGCTAATTTTAGGACTTGATTAGTTGCTGAACAATTATATGCCCAAATAGTGAAGATGATTTTTCTCTAAATTAACATGGAAAGCTCAATAAACTACTTTCTTGTCTGACAATAATTCAGTTACTGAAAAGGTGGGTATGTCTTCTTTCTTGTTTGGATGCCAACATATTTAACAGCCAAATCTTTTGAATCCAGGTGTGACGTGCATTGTAACAGATCATTGGCTCTGTAGGACTTAGTATAAACATTGGCAAAACTGAAAGACAATCTGAGTGAAAAAATGGAAACAGTCACACAAGTTAATCTTTAATTAATTCATGGCTTTAAATGATCCTGAATGAATACTTTGTAGAATGGTACCTAAAAAAGCCAGAGTTTCTGGTGACAGTGGAGTTACACTGTTGGTGCACTTACATGACAGGTGGAAAATATTTTCCTGATGTAATTAGATTTAGCAGAACTAAACTCAGTTATACAGCAACAAATTTGAAGTTTTCTGTCCTGTTTTGAAGTCCTAGTAATAACTCTTTCTATGGACTCGTGGGAAGCATATGAATATTTCTTTTAGATTAGTTAGAAGTAGATGATTTGGCTATTGGGTTAACAATACTTTAAATATGAATCATACTTTTGAACTTACAGATTGTTTAAAAGAATTTGTGTGGAGGTATTTGTTGTGTAGGATTAGTTAATGATGCCATTGGGCCCTGAGAGAAAACTTATTCTATTAAATTGAAGCCGTCTAGCACAATGACGTGGGATTAATAATAGGACTTGCAGATTGAGGAAAAGCTGTAACTGACTTGTACAGCATAGATGCTGCATCAGACGCAGAAAGTTACACACCTTTTTGGAAGTTGGTTATAGAATTTTCTCTGAGCTTTCAAGCAGCCAAAGTTAAAAAATATTCAATCAGATAAAACATTCCCAATGTTATGAACTAAAATCACAATAATTGCTTAAGAGAAATACCTTTTCTTCCTACTCAGTGCTATGAGAATTTCTCATTCATTTTCAAGAAGGAAGCATATTATTCTATAGAAAATGTGAAAGTGATTTTCACAGTTTAACTAGAATTTTTTCAGTGTATGACTATAAATATACAATTGCCCTTTAATTGGAATTTTGCTAGGATGTTTACTGTAATCATGTAATCAGACAATTTTTGTTCCCCTACAAGATCTCTCCTGGCTTCATACTAATTTTCAAGAAATATCTCCTTTTTTGTATTTTTTTTAAGTGTGGTTATATACAAGTTTTCTTTGTAAATAAGAACTAATACTTTACAAGTTTTAAACTGTAATACATTCATTAGTTAATAAATCGTGTTATATTTCTTTTCTCACTTTATATGCAAAACAAGTTTAGACATGGGAAAAAATTAACACCCTGAATTTTTTTTTAAGATTTTACTTATTTGATAGAGAGAAAGAGAGAGAGCACGAGCAAGGGGGAGTGGAAGAGGGAGAAGCAGGCTTCCCGCTGAGCTGAGAACCCACTGTGGGGCTCAGTCCTAGGATGCTGGGATCATGACCTGAGCTGAAGGCAGCTGCTTGACAACTAAGCCACCCAGGTGCCCCCAAATCCTGAATTTTTAAAAGATTTATTTATTTTTATTTGAGACTTAGAGTGAGCAAGTGGGGAGGAGGCTGGGCGAGGGAGAGCATCTCAAGCAGGCTCCATACCCAGTGTGGAACCTGACATGGGGCTCAGTCTCATGAGAAGAAGTGGTATATATACACAATGGAATACTATACAGCCATAAAAAGAAATGAAATCTTGCCATTTGCAATGACGTGGATGGAATTAGAGGGTATCATGCTTAGCGAAATAAGTCAATCGGAGAAAGACAACTATCATATGATCTCCCTGATATGAGAAGTGGAGATGCAACATGGGGGGGTTAAGGGGGTAGGAGAAGAATAAATGAAACAAGATGGGATTGGGAGGGAGACAAACCATAAGTGACTATTACTCTCACAAAACAAACTGAGGGTTGCTGGGGGAGGTGGGTTCAGACAAGGGGTGTGGGGTTATGGACATTGGGGAGGGTATGTGCTATGGTGAGTGCTGTGAAGTGTGTAAACTTCGTGATTCACAGACCTGTACCCCTGGCGATAAAAATATATGTCTATAAAAAAATTTAAAAAAAATAAAAAAATTATTTAAAAAATAATATTTATTCCTAAAAAAATTATTCATAGTCTACTGGTAAGAGTTTGTTATTTACAGAATAATTAAGTACTCTAAAAATAAAAGTCTATTAAAACATGGTGAAGATTTTATACATATCATAGTTTAAAAGCTAGTACAAATCCCTTAAATAACAACTTCCTATTTTGGGGGGAAAATGATGTCTTGTTCTGAGATGAAAAATTGAAAAGACCTCTGTTCCAGAATTAATTTTGTCATCAATGAACCTTGGAAAAGTTCAGGGGTTTATTTTTTTTCCTTTGTAAATTAATAAAGTTTAATTGTTTACATTATAGGCAGATGTAGGTCTTGAGGGGCTTATAACATATAATTTTAAGAGCTGACTTTAAGAAAAATAATACAAAATTACCATTATAAAACACCTGCTGCTACTCCAGGATCAGCTTACAGGAGGAAATTTGGTTATAAAATAGCTTGAGCCATTTAAAGTCCACCTGTTATGAGGGAGGTGTGCCCAAGGACATTTTGGAATAGTAAGAGATGGCAGTGTTAACCAATGATAATTTAAGTGTCTTGCTCTTGCAAATTTGATAAAAACATGACCTTTGAACACATTGTGTTAGCTCTTTGAGGGCCAGTTTCAGTAGCTTTCCCATTATTCTCCTTCTGGATGTCTTCAGTCTCTCAAATTTGTTCTCAATCTTGATGTGCATAATAAGTGCCTGGAAGGTGGTGATAACTAAAAATACAGTGACACCCCCAGTAACATAAAGAGACCCAGTGGGTGAGGTTCTGATACATTAGGTTTGGGGTGGATCCCAGGAAACTGCTGTGTTAGTAGATAACCATAGATAATTCCAGCACAGATGTTTCATAAAGTAAACTGTGAGCAACATTACTCTAATAGAATCCCAACTAAAGGCTGGAAATAGACAATTCCATTTTAACTGGAGGCTGTTATTGGGAGCAGCTGATACTTTGGGAAAAAGATAAGGAAAGGCTTTTAATAATTAGACATAAAGGCCTGAAGGTCCCCCTCCTACTGAGTAAAGATACTTCACTGTCTTCTAGGTGGAAAGGCAAAAATATTTGAGGACCTTTCTCAGGAATCAATTATTAGAATGACAGAGGTTCAGAGAAGATTGAACTCTCAACCTAGGTAGTATCTAGTTTAGGTTCTTTGTTAGGGAAGAATGGGACCCACAGATAGAGATTGATTTTTAGGTCTCTTGGTATATCAGTGAGCTATTTCTGTGTAACAAACCACTTTGAAACTTGTTGGGTTAACACAGCAGCTATTTAGTATTGCTTGTAAATCTACATGTTTTCTTGGAAGTTTCCCTGGTCTAGCTAAGTTTTCTTAATCTTCTCTGGGTTTGCTTATGTGTCTGTGTTCAGCTGGTGAGTTGGTTAGGGCTTATGGGTCTAGGATGGCTCTATCTAGGACAGCTCAGCTATATTTCACCTGTCTTCTTATCCCTCAGATAATCTGCATATGTTCTTATAGTGATGTGAGAAATTCAGAAGAAAAAACAGAAATGTGTAAATGTTTTTTCAGATTTGACTGATAACAATGTTATCCTAATGCCCAAAATATGCTAATGGTGGAGCCTAGAGACAGTGCAACAGGGTACAACCATTGTCCTTGTATAAAGGGAATTGTGAAAAATTGGAGCCGTTAATTCAATAAACACTCTTGATGTCCCCAACTTTCTTCCTCAATTTCTAATTTTAAAGAATCAAATTGAGTGTAGTCTACAATAGAGTTTCTCAATCTAGACACTTGACATTTTGGGCCAGATAATTCTTTCTTGCGGAGGACTGTATTGTCCATCCCTGGATTCTACTCTGTGGATGCCTGTAGTGTTCTCCCAGCTGTAATGACTAAAAATGTTCTAGACAATGCCAGATGTCCTCTCGGGGCCCCAAATCGCTCCCAGCAGAGAACCATTATTCTAGATGAGGAGTAACTCCTGATTTCAGCAGGTTTAGTTCTTTAACAGGTAATTCTGATTTTGCCTATTCTAGGCATTAGAACTATACGGAGAGTGGAAAGTGGGATGTGAAACTGGAGGAAGAAAGACTTTCTAGAAAGCTGTTATAGTCCGGATGGCCCCAAGGATGTCACAGTGAGACTTCAGAGAAATGGACAGATTCAAGAGATTTTGACAGGATAAAATCAACAGGTCCTTTTGATGGACTGGTATTAGAGTGAAGGAGAGAGTAGTGTGAAGGATAATGCCCATGAATTAGGTAAAATTATAGGTGGAAGTTGGCAATTTAGCCCAGAGCGCCAAACTTGACTAGGACACGTGCAGATAATTGGAAGGTTATTTCAGGACATTAGAGACCCGTGAGTCAAGACAATGAAAAGGAGAATGGTTTGTATGTAGTTAATACTGCACCCAGGTTAGAGGATATAATAGAATGGGCAAATAGGAAAAACAGGGCTTCTAGGGAACTCTGAAGAGGTAGCAGTGGATGGAACTTCTGCCATGAAAGAAATGAGTAAGAATTGTCACAAATAGTTCAACTGCAAGTGAGATGGGTTTGAGTCTATAGGTCTGTTATATGGAGGATATTTGCAATAGATAAAATGGGAATTGAAGAGGAAAACTAGGAAACATAGTAGGATTACCAGACAGATGTGAGGGCCACTTTGAGTTTAGAGACCTCAAATTTTAGTATTGTCTCTGTCCAAAGTTGCATATTTTTCCTCAGCAGCATTAGGTAGATTTTGCTTATATGAAGAGAAAGTAATTATTTCTGTTAATCAGAGATTGGGATTTTTATCAGATTTAGGAGCTATTAGAAAAAAGTTTTTAAAAAGTTGAAGATATTTGCAAGCTAGTGTTTGAATTTATAGACTATAAAAATCTAAGCTGGATATTTAACAAGGTTGAAGAGGGGATTCTAGGGAGATAGTAAATGGTGCAGGAACTGGAGAAGTTTAAAGAGTTGTTATAGTGTGAGTAACTAAGTGCAATATTTGGGAGAATGGGAAGTTTTTTTTTTTTTTTTTTTTTAAAGATTTTATTTATTTATTTGATAGAGAGAAATCACAAGTAGATGGAGAGGCAGACAGAGAGAGAGAGGGGGAAGCAGGCTCCCCGCTGAGCAGAGAGCCCGATGCGGGACTCGACCCCAGGACCCTGAGATCATGACCTGAGCTGAAGGCAGCGGCTTAACCCATTGAGCCACCCAGGTGCCCCAGAATGGGAAGTTTTGATCAAAGATATTTTGATCAAGTATGTCTTGATATATATAACTTTATGGGTGGGATATATCTGTGTGATGACAGGAAAGTCCAGATTACTTGTGTAACTGAAGAGAAATAAAGATCATTCAAGATGAGGAGTTAAAAAAAAAAAAAAGAAATGAGATTAAAGAATGGAGTAATCTGGATTTTAATGGATGCTCATTGTGGACTGTGACATTTCCCAGAACTTTGGTGGCATTGGGGATAAACATTATGAATCCTAATTTCTGCAGAGAGTGAGAATGATGACTGAGAGCTTGACTGATACAACAATGAAGAAGGAAGGAGGAGGACCAGTTAAATGGCGCAGGCTTCCTTTAATTGGGAATAGTTTTTAGAAGATAGAGTAAGCGTCTTTGTGCAAGTTGACTTTACTGCAGTAACAACAACCATCAAATCGTAATGTCTGACAAAAACAAGTATTTCCTTCATGTCACATGTTGGCAACTGTTGGCAGCATGTGTCTGTAGCTCCACTATGTGTATCTTCTCATGCCAGGACCAGGTTGAAGAAGCAGCTCTTATAGTAGAAAGGAAAACAGCAGGAGAGCAGGTGTGATAGAATTCCTGCTTTTAATCTGGCTACCATGACTTGAGTTCACATTTTAGCAGCCCCGCAGGTCATAGTGCCAAGTCTGGCAATGAGATAGGGAAGGAAGTATATTCTGCCAGGGGCGGGGTGGGCAACCTGTATGGCAATGAATGAAAATGAAAATCCTCTTTTTATAAGGGAGGTGGAAATAAATTATTAGGGACATTAGTACCATCTGCCACAGCTGGGAAGTTGCAGCCAAGAGAATGAGAAATTCTCCTTATTTCCTTGTGATTGAGGGTGGAGGAAGAATCGCTAGCTTCCACTTGGGAGAGTCCCATTTGTTTCTTGTAAAGAAGCAGTTTCCTTAGAAAGCATGATTCCTTCTGCTTTCTCTGGGATATTTTATTAATTATCACCTTTTAAAAATTAAACATTCAATTTCTCATTTTCAATTGGATATAATTCCCAATTCATCTTTTATAATACAGAATTATGCTCTTGATTGGGTTCCTTTTTCAAGCCATCTGACTCCCTCTTTTGGTCTCTTTAATGCAAAGCCTCTTTTGTTGCTTACTCACTTTGTAGTTAGATGCAGAAATAAAGCTCTCAGACACCAGTCTGAGTGGCCCTGCAGGGCTGCCTCTACAAGGGAGAGTAGCAGCAGCTGAATTCTGCACATAGCTTTTATTTTATTTATTTATTTATTATTATTATCATTTTTAATCAGAAAAGCAAGGACAGATGTATTAGAGCATGAGATGGCAATTATCTTGATGCCAGAAAGCAGGCCTGCACCCTCCCCTATTCCAGCAAGAGACATGGGATAAGGAAAGAGCAGGGTGTTTGTGCTAATAATGCCCTGAGGCAGGAAGGGGAGTTGAGGGTTACTTTCTTTCATTGCTCATAATCTACGCCCCTGCACACCCCCCCCCCCCCCGCCCCTCCGCCTCCTGCCATCCTCCCCAGGTGATGGGATCCTGTTCCTACTGGGCCATTGCCTACAACAGCCCAGAGAACAGGAACACTTCTGAAGTTTCAGCTGCTTCCACAGTCACCCCTTAAGGTTTATAATACTTTTTTTTTTTTCTAAGAATAACTCCACCCACTTTTCACCTTTTAACTTTTTTATAATTTGGACAATATTGAGACTCGTTTCTAAACATCTTGTTCATGAGCTTCTTGTACTTCTCATTTTTTCTTCTTTTTAAAGAAATGTTTAAGCATTCTGAAATGTTTTTCTACTTTTGGCTTTTATGAAAAGTCTTTTAGTTCTCTCACCTCTAATTGCTCCTTTTCTATCTACTGTTCTTGCTTGCTTTCTTCTGAGTTAAGTACGCGTTTCTCTTATGATTCTACCTTTACTGCTCCTCCTCTTTCTTCTGCTTTTCTCCCTCCAGTTCTGCTCCCTCTCACTTCTCCTCCTCCTTTCTCTCTTGTTTTCATTGTACAATAATAAAAATATAGGGGAGATTGTGATTAAAAAGAAATGTGCTTAAGTGACTCTTAATCTCACAAAACAAACTGAGGTTGCTGGGGGGAAGGGGGCCTGAGGATGGGGGTGCGGTTATGGACATTGGGGAGGGTATGTGCTATGGTGAGTGCTGTGAAGTAAACCTGGCGATTCACAGACCCGTACCCCTGGGGATAAAAATACATTATATGTTTATAAAAAAATAAAAAAAATTAATTAAAAAAAAGAAATGTGCTCTAAGCTATTGCTGATGATAAGGACACTATGAATGACATTAATGTGGAGTTTGTGCAATCCTAGTTGAATGAAACTTTTCCTTATACAACTCCAGGATAAACAGAACACAAAGCCGAACGGCCCATTACAATAGATTCCTAATTTGTTTCTTCATATTTGATGTCCTAGACATTTTTGGCAGGAGAAGTTCAGAGAGTGGGCTGGGCTAGTTAAGTTTGAATGCCTGTTCTTCATTTACCTACTCTGTGTCTTTGGGTAGTTGATTAACCTCAATGTGCCTCAGTTTCCCTATCTCTGGTGTGTCAATATTATTATTTTATAGGGTTATGGTATTTTATGTTAGCTTTTAGAACAGAGTTTGGCACATGTAAGAAATCAAATGTTTTTTTATTATTTATAAGATATTTTCTATAGTAGTATTTTGTGTCAAAACCTTTATTAATTCTCTTTGTTTTTTAAAAAAAGATTTAATTATTTATTAGAGAGAGAGATGGACCTGAGATCATGACCTGAACCCAAGCCAAGCAGCCACGGGTAGGCCACTTAACCTAGGGAGCTGCCAGGTACCCCTAATTCTCTCTTTTCTTTAGAATTAATCCAAACTGCTAATCTTGCTCCTTGATAATATGATAACTTACCATTCTGATATCTGTGTTTCTAGATGTGTCCTGTATTCACGGCCAATGTCTGTTTAGTGGGACTAGGAACAACCGGATAGTGTGGTATGTATTTTATCCGCCTTTGAATTCCCAGAATCGCAAGCCTGGCATATTATGTTCACTTAGTAAATGTTTGGGAGTTTGGATGTGAATGCTATTTGCTCTCTTGCCTTCATGCATTTGCCGTGTTTTTATCCAGCCTTGAGGCTTCTTCCTTTTTCCTGCCTGTTGAAATCATTCCTTCCCTTTTCATGTCTTCCATGAAATCTTAAAAAAAAAGTCTCCTTGGTGAGATTCAATACAACGTGTTTGGGGATCATAACTGGACTTCATCACAGTTATGTACCATCTTAACCTTTGCTTCCTACTTCTTCAGGACTGGGTTGTGTGTCCTTAGCTACTAAAGTCACTTCAGGTCACTCAAGTCACTTCGAATTAACCCTTCATACCAAGACTTTGTGATTATCTGTCTCCTATAATAGCTTATCCACCATAGGTTTTCCATAAATGTTTGCTCTTCCTAAAGGGGAATAAATATCTCCTCTCCTGTTTGCTCATTATTGTTTGTGCCTTTGGATATAGTATTTACTATAGATTCCTTATGCAATTTAGAATTATTTGCCTTTTTTCTATCTTTGCCACTTGAACCTTTGAGGACTAAGTGATTGAGTTTATGTTTATATTCTTCTGTTCTCTGACCTAGATCTAGGTAAATTTTACTAAATCACTTGGATGAATTAATTTATCAACTAGAAATTATTTAATATATTTTGGGTGAAGTGATTCATGGAATGGTACAAAATGTCAGTTGGACCATCTCTGGAGAAAATAACCTCTTTAGATGAAGGAATACTGTTTGAAATATTCAGAAAAAGAATATCTGTAGATCTCTATAGGTTTTTTAGAAATTTAACTTATTCTTTCTATGTTTCTGGAAAATATGTCCTATTAAACTATGATCTCTTTGAAAATAGGATTGCTTTTATATCACTTCTTTATAACTTTTATCATAGTTTATATATATAAATTATAGCTTTTACAAATTATTTATATGTAATTTCATTGTTATGTCTAAATGCACTGGTACTTTATGTCAGAAAGAAAAGCCATTTCTAAACTTTGTAATGTTTTAACATGATGTTATATAGAGGGACTTTAATTTTTTTTTGCCTGTGAAATATTTACATTTTTTCTCTGGACACATACTTTGTGTGTTATAGAACCATCTAAAAGAATGAAGGTGCCAGTAATATTCCTGTCACTCAACCGAGAAATGAAGAGGAGACCAGCACACATGTGATCAAATGCGTAAATCAGGTTATCTTTGGAAGTTTGTACAGCATAGCAAAACTAAAGAAGAAGTACTAAGAACCCACATCCCTTTATTTTTGTGTCTTCTCCTGTATTTTTGTTAAAATTGAAATGGTGAGAGAAGGTGATCATAATATATCAATATTCAGTTTTTCAGGATCTGTAAAAACAAAACAAAATACCATGAGCCATTCATTAAAAGTATATAAGCTCTTCCTTCTTCAATTTTTAAAAAATTTTTTTATTTAAATTCCAGTTAGCTAATGCACAGTGTAATATTAGTTTTAGGGCTACAGTTTGGTAGTTCAACACTTCCACAGAACACCCAGGGCTTATCACAAGTCCACTCCTTACCCCTCATCACCTGTTTAACCCTCCCTCGACCCACCACCGCCTGGGGGAGCCATCAGTTTGTTCTCCTTAGTGAAGAGTCTGTTGCTTGGTTTGCCTCTCTCTTTCCTTTTTTCCCCCTTCTTTTGTCCACATATGAGTGACATCGTATGGTATTTGTCTCTCTCTGACTGATTTATTTCACTTAGAATACTCTCTAGCTCCATCCAGTTTGAAAATGTCTGAATGCTGGAAAAAACACGAGAAGCTGGGACCTCCGAGTTAGATGCATCTGAGTTTGAAGACTAGTCTGCCATTTAGACTTTGTTGTCTTCGGAAAGTCTTGTAAATTCTCACAGCTTCAGTTTCCTCCTCTTTAAAAGGGAGACAGTGATAATCAGCTTTACAAGGATGCTATGAGTATTAAATGGGAATCAGTGCAAGAACTATTCAGTGCAGTAACAGCGCTCTAACTATTCTAAGTGTTCTGCAGTTGGTATCTTTTTATGTTCTATAATTGGGATAATTCTCATTTATCTTTGTAGTTAGGAGTACCTATACTAGGAGTAGGAGTAATATGTGGTATTCTCTAATTTTTTCAATGTTTTTTAGGGATCATGTTATATCATGATGTGTATGCTTCGGTCAGTATGGAAGAGAGTTCTATGGGTTGTGATTTAGTTTAGATTTTTATTTTCAATTTTTAGTAATATTTGCTAAATTTTTTTATTATGTTCAGTTAGCCAACATATAGGACATCATTAGTTTTTGATACAGTGTTCAGTGATTCATTAGTTATGTTTCCTAAAATGTTTTATCCTTTTTCACCTTATTAAAGTTGGTAGGTCCTGAAAGAAGGAGAGGAGAGCATCCTCCATGTCAAATGCACACTTTGTGGAATTTATCGAAGTATAAATTAGCTTTTATTTACTAATGCCCTAATTGTAAGTGATTATTTCAGGGAAATAACCATTTTAGCATTGGGAGCAGAAGGCCAAATACATACGCATTAGTGAACTTTTTTTTTTTTTTTTTTTAAGATTTTATGTATTTATTTGACAGAGAGACAGCGAGAGAGGGAACACAAGCAGGGGGAGTGGGAGAGGGAGAAGCAGGCTTCCCGCTGAGCAGGGAGCCCAAAGCCAGGAGTCTGGGATCATGACCTGAGCCAGAGGCAGACACTTAATGACTGAGGCACCCAGGTGCTCCGCATTAGTGAACTGTTTCACTTTTTAACTATTTAAACTTTTTAAACACTTTTTAAAAACAATTTTTTCTTTGGTAGGAATCTGCTAGCAGTAGGTTTATAGATACAACCTATTAACTCAAGAAGACCAAATTTAGCTTTTAGTTTTTTTGTTTGTTTTTTAGAAAGGAGAGAGAGAGAGAAAGAAAGTGGGGGTGGGGGAGGCAGAGGGAGAGGGAGAGAGAGAAACTTAAGCAGGCCCCATGCCTAGCACTGAGCCCCATGTGGGTGTCAGGATCCTGAGATCATGACCTGAGCCAGCATCAGGAGATGGTCATGGGGTGCCTGAGTGGCTTAGTTGGCTAAGCATGTGCCTTTCGCTAAAGTCGTGGTCCCAGTGCCCTGGGATCAAGTCCTGGGATCAAGCCCAGTGTCAGGCTCGTTGCTTAGCGGGGAGCCTGCTTCTCCTCCTGCCTCTGCTGTTCTGCGTGTCCCCTGCTTGTGCTCTCTGGCTTTCCCTGCCTCTCTGTCAAATAAGTAAATGAAATCTTTTAAAAGAATGAGTTGGTCCCTTAACCAACTGAGCCACCCAGGCACCCCCCAAATTTAGTTTTGAAATAAAAAAGGATTAAGAGTTTCTAGCTCATATGGCAGAGTCAGAAACTTTTTTTTCTTTTTTATTTTTTTGGATGGGAAAAATAAAACAAAACACCCTGTTCCTATCTCTACATGTCTTACAGTTACTTATTTAGTTAGAAAATATTTTGGAAGGTATTGTTTACCTTGGTCTGCCTCTGTCTTCTTGCGGTTTGGTACATCTGTAATTTTGGACGGTTGTGGAATTTACTGTTGCTCTTGCTGCTGGTTGACAGCAGTGGTGTCGGCTGCTGGGGCAGGGGTGGTGCCAGCCGCAGGGGCACTGGTGATGTTTTCAGGTTGTTGGGCACTGGAAGCCGTAGCGCTGGGTACAGCACCTGCAGTGTTTTGGGCCGAGGCAGGGGAAGCCGTGGTGGAGGCAGCAGCGGCGGCTGTGGTGTCTGCAGCATTAGGGGCGGTGGTGTCTGCCGCATTAGCGGCGGTGGTGTCTGCGGCATTAGCGGCGGTGGTGGCTGCGGCATTAGCGGCGGTGGTGGCAGCGGCATTAGCGGCGGTGGTGGCAGCATTAGCGGCGGTGGTGTAAATTACGGTTGGAGGAGCACTAGAAGGAGCTGATAATGCTTGAGAAGTAGGATGGACGATGTTCTCAGGTGGCGATGTAGGTCTGGGTGATGGTGGGACTTGGGGGCGATGGGGGTGGGGATGGACTTGGTAGCCTTCGGGGACTTTATGATGACCGAGAGGACTTAGTATTCCAAGAACTCGTCCAGATTTTGCAACAAGTCTGCGGCTCAGCTTAGCCCTTAATTGGTTAACTGGTTTTAAAAAACCTTCCAAACTTTCACCAGGCTTAAGAGAGAATGCAAAACACAGTTGTTTTATACACCTGGGATGCATAAACTAGCCTGAACTCAGGCTTTAAAAATATTTTATCAGTTATATTTGTGTAAATATTCTGACTTGATTCCATAAGTAATAGCTGTGGAAAACATTTAGGTGAAGTAAATTTTTTTTTCTACAGGATTTATTAGAGTTATTGATATAATATGCTATGAATATTTAGCAAACCCATGGATATGCAATATTTCCCAAACTTACTTCACCATGGAAGAGTGTATGTGAGTTTGTGTGTGGATAGCATTTATTCATACTAGTGTTTCATGGAGAGCCTGTCGGGGCATGCTGTTCTAATTTTCATCCTGGAAAAGAGCATAATGCTATTTACTAATATTTCAGAATTTTACTATTCTAAATAGAGAGTAAAAGGAAACTACAGAAGCTTTGCATTGCTGTTTTTGTAGACCTAGAATATGAGATTGATTATTTTGTGAACCTACATGGTTGACTCATTTGCACCAACTCATAGACTAGTTAAAGGTTAGAAGAACCTTAGATTGGTCAGTGCATACTTACTCAGTGAAAGCCTCATTACAACAAAGCCATGGACTATTTTAATTGTCTCTGGTTATATGGACTTTTAACATGACATTCCCTTAGGATTTCCATTTAGGGCCTTGCTTCTCATTTTGTCTTCACTGGCAGAAACTAATTCTTGGGATTCTAAATATGACATTCCTTCTGCCTCCTCATGAAATATTTGTTTTCAGAGTGAATAAATTCTAAGAAATAGTCATATACCTGAGTTTATGATGAAGAACAAATAAGTTGCTAAAATTGCCATGAGCTTTCAAGGTAAGTTTAGAATTTTTTTCCTTCTAAATATCAGCACAATTTGGATCACTAGACCTAGACTTTGTTTATTCCACTGTCTACCCAGCTTTAGAAGCAGGAGAATGTTTTGTTTTTAAGGATTCATTGAAAGTACTTGGTATGGGAAAAAGAGAGAGCGGGAGATGTAGTGGGATGATGTGACAGTATTTTTAGTTATCACCCCCTGCTGTGCCACCCACCTCCGTTATGACATGGAGTGAGCATTATGAGAATTAAAAATGGCAGAGAGTGGAAACAGGGATTTGTGATTTTTGAAAAGTCTTTCCAGATGATTCTGAATTTTCTTTTTTTTTTTTCCATTGAAAACTATTGATTTTGAGAAAAGAAACTACTTTTTTTGAATTTTGTAGGATCATAAGAGATGTTCCTTATTAAAGGACCATTAATATTTATAAAGAGAAAGATATTTACACTGAACAAGCAAATGTAGATAGTGTAGATAGTTTTTGGTACTGAAGGCTAGGTAAAATTGCTTTTTATATGCCAAGTTGCCTTATTCCCGTTGAAGATTCATATCTATCAAAGAGGTTGGCAAATTGAGGCAAGGTTTTGGTGTTCACGGAACTATTCCCACTGAGGGAGTCTCAACATTTTCTTAGGGTAGGAATAAAAGAAACTGTACCTTATCAATTCTTTAGACACAACTAACTTTTGTCATTGTGAATGAAAATATAAAAAGATAACTAGAAATATAAAAAGTTACTCTGGAGCTTCTTTGCTTGTGTGCATCAGCTGCCTAAAATGGAAATGGAGAATAGAAGTATATTTTAAAAAATTAGACCCAGAATATATACGGCATTTGAGGATATTGATTGTAAGTTGTTTGAGGGTAATATATGTGGTCGGGTTAGGTGATAGAATGGAGTACAGTTATAGAATTTTGGGTGTCATTGTTAAATGTGAGGGACCTCATAACATTTTAAGCACACAGTTCATAAGATAAAGATAATCAGTTTTTCTGGAGGTCATTAGACAAAAGTGTTCCTGTCCCTCTACATTCTCATGAGTATGTTGCTAACCAGTTTATAGGTAGTGGAAAACATGGCTCCTTTTATTATAATAACTATCATTGACTCAGGTGCCAAGCCAGGGGACCACTGAGGAACCAGTGTCTTTATGACTTGATATGAGGAAAAACCAGCCTGTGATTTAGGGGAGAGAAAAATGGGTAATTCACAGAGCTCTGGCATAGGGTTTTTCACTGGATGGAAATTCCTCCTTGCTATGGTTTAGCGTGGAAGGACAAGGAGGAGGCACTTGTGTTAGCAGTGTTCATAACACATTGGTTGTTCATGAAATAATACTGGATTAAGTTTACAGCAATAGGTGTTAGGCGATGTAACCTACCCTTTAGATAATGTAACTAAGGTATGAGCTTTAGGTAAACAAATCTAAAAATCTTAAGAGGATAGTAAGCACATGCTCTTGCTTGAAAAGTTTGATATCATGTCTAGAATTTCTTTTTTTTTTGATCCATGTAAAATCCCATATATGGCTAAAAATCTTTTTTTTAATAGTGTTTCCTATATTCAGTCTTCTTCTTCACACATCTTTCTTTTCAGGGAGCTTACCAAAGACTAACTGCTGTTCAAGAATGTTATTGCAGAGGTGGAATCAGAATACACAATTTAAACTCATAACACTATAATATCTTACTTTCACATGTGGGAATTCTAAAGACTACAAATGTGGAAAAAAAATGTTGAGTGTAACCTAGGGTCAACAAAAGATCATAAAGAAAGTTAAGGTCTTAGGCAAAAATAAAATTAAACAAAGGTTGTGTGGTATAAAGCTGTATTGACATAAGACAATAAATTTTATGATTAAGAACTAAATAAGAAAATAGACATAGGTGAAGATATTCAATATTTACCGAGAAGTAAGCAGTGAAAGTCAAGATGACAGCAATCAAAATGAAAGCCTTCATTTTAATGCTTTAACGTCTTCTGGAAGTAGACAGCAAAAGATGATGCCTTGTTGTTGGTGGGAGAATAAAAGAAATATTTTGCTTTTGCTAAATTTTAACCAAAGGAAAAACATTCATGCATGTTAAGGCACATCTATGGCATATATTATATCTATGATATAAAAAAATTTTCAAACTTAAAAGAAGAATAGTCCAACCTAAATGTGCAAACATTATAAATAATGAACTCCAATGGTAATACCTGTAGTAGACAAAAATGTAGGCAAAAGTTATCCTTGTCTCATTAATGGTCAAGAAAATATAAAGAACTTCTTTTTTGAGCTGCTATTTTACAGTTACTGAAGAGTTATTTGAGAAGATGTAACCAAATTATGATCAAGATGGTGAGGTTGATATCTTTGCATACAACCATAGGTTCTGTTAGTTGAAATATTTTTTTTGAAAAACAGTATGACAACATGCAAAAGGTGAAAATGTTTATATCTTTAACGCAAAGAATCTGTCTTGAGAATTATCTTTGATAAATTAACTAGTAGAAAAAAAATTTTAAACCATTTTAGTGTTATAAGTTAAAAAAATACAGATACTGGTAATCATGAAGCCTTGATAGAAATAAAAAAAATATCCTTGTTATAATGATAAGTGAAAAGTTTAACTACCATACTATAATGTTAATTATCCAGATAACACAAGTGAAACGTTTAAATACTATACTGTATGTAAATTACCCAAATAGACAAGACAGGAAAATGTAAGTGAAAGATAAAATAGTGTGATATGATGGTTTAATTTACATGTGAATTTTCTGTTATTAAAATTTTATGGTTTTTTTGTTGAGTTTATAATTTAAACACAGAAAAGTCATTGAGAAATTGCCATTACAAGTCTTCTGGCTTTGACCTTACCCACTTAAGACTTCAGACAAAACATTTGGGATGTTAACTTAAAAATGCAATAGGTAGAAATTTCAGATATTTTTATTAATATTGTCATTAGTATTACTTTTATTATCTGAGAAACTGTTAGAAATTTGACATTCCTGTTAAACTTTTTATTTTCTTTTGGTATGATCATTACTGCTAGATTCTCGTATTTAAAGGAAACGTAAAATATACAATCCAAACCCAAACCTGTCCAATTGCAGTTCTTTGAAGGCTGTTATAAAATTATCCTTTCTTCATAAGTTTGCATTCATATGTCATACTTCAGTAATGAATTATTGTTTAGTCACTATCCATTTATCTGATTCCTCTCCCAAAGAAGAAAAGTAGCTAAGTAGAGGAATTAATTAATGGCTGATTATTTCTACTTACAAAATCTCAGGTTCGAATGTGACTGTTTTTCTAATCTTTAAAAACATGATAGCTATAACATAATTCATGGAAAATTACTGTCTTTTTTACAATGATTTTATTTATTAGGGCATCTTCTTTTGATTTGAAAGGAAAGAACACTGGATTAATAGTCACTGGAGTTGAGCTTCAGTTGCCAAACCCTGGTCACGTAATTTAGCTTATCTGATGCCCAGGTTCTGCCTTTAAAATGGAATGATTAATTTATTTGACAAAACTGTCACATCCCAATACTCCCTAGAAGAGGAATAGAAAACCAGATTAGTAAATGTTTCCTCGTATGTGAAATAGTTGCAATCTCAAGCAAAATATAAGGCACATTTAGATATTTATATGTCCTTCCCTTTATAATAAAAGAGATAAATGGAACGGAAACATTTCAAGTAATAAAAAATTTAAAAAATCAATTCTTACACAACTTATTTAAATATATGTTCTTCCCACTGAAAACAGTGGGAATTTTTATACGTACAAAACTAAAATATGGGTTCCTGTCTAAAAGGGAACCACTTTAAAACCGGGATTCCAGAGGACAAGCTATTTTTATTATTACGATATTTACTGAAATTGCTAACATTTTAATAATATATAAATGGATAGAACTTAAAGGTTAATGAGTTTATTAAAGCATTTCCATTTATTTTCTATTTATGATATATTCTTTCAAAGTCATTGTCTATTGGCATTCTGTGGAAAACAGTCTGAGATCTCATGATAATTACACTAGTTAGAAACTGAAGATCCTATGGTGAGTATAGTAGTTAGAAATTAATAGACATAATTGAAGTCTAAGGAAAATTGATTTAAGTCTTCAAAAATTTAGAAATGATACCATAACAAGGGATCCTTTTTCTGCTTGTCTAGCAATGTCAGCCTTACCTCAGGTTCTGAAGTCTGGAAGCTTGGAGAAAGTGCAGGTGACTCGTGCCTTATAAAGGAATTTTTTTCCCCTTGTCTTTATCCTTTCTATTTTGTTCCTATTGCTAAGCAAAATATTATTATTATTATTATTATTATTATTATTTTAACATTTGCTTCTGGGCTAATCCAAACTGTTTCCTGAAGCAAAAAATGGAGTGTTATAATCTTCAGAAGTTGACATTTTTCCTTTTCATTTATTTCTCTCAGAAACATCATGGCTAATTAACTGTGCACCAGAAGAACTGAAGGCTTATTCTTTATAATTTAAAGATAATACTCTAAGCCAGTTTCTTTCCTTTATTTCGGATGTTTTCTTACATAACTTGACATTTTAGTATCAAAGCAGTAATTATTGAAACTTGACTATAAGCCCTAGGTCTGTGAACGCTTTCATAATTAAGACTGCTGTTTATACTTATTTGCCTTACTGCTGATAGATAGTTTTGTGGATTCTGAGTTGGCAGAAGGTATTTGAAGATAGAAGCTTCTTTTGTGTCCATCTTTAGCTTTTTAAGATAAAATACTTTATTCCTGAAAGTTAGTTTTTAGAGATTATAAAATGTACTCAACTTTAAACATTAGTAGTTGGAGGGCAGCTGCAAACATTATATTCTTTTCTTGTCTTTCTGGATATAAAAATGAGAAAAAGGTAGCTAGTGGACCATTTTGACACCACTTAATGTGCTAACATCAAGACTAATAATTCTGCAATTAAACTGTCAAGTAAGATATATTAGGTACGACAGCAATTATCTTGCTCAGAAGAAACGTACCTGTCACTGCATAATACAACAAAATGTGTGTGTTGTAGTAATTTGTCATTTGCTTTTATGTACATTTTACTTCCCTGAAAATGTCCTTCCATCACCAGAAGGATAGGTAAACATCATGTACTTACACACGGAAGGTCTACTGGCGGATAATGGGATTTGTAAGGCTTTTCTTTTAAGTTAGCAGTTAACAATGATATGTCTTCTTGGCATTAATTGACCCAGTGATGAACTGAAGATCAAGTGAGAACCTCTAGACTTTTTCTCTTAAAGGTGAATTTGAGGCCACTGGACACAGTGTCTCCTTGATTATTGGTTTTTCAGTTTGTTCACATATTTTTTTGGTTTCTAGGATAACTCATTACAGTGAGGGCAACCTAAAATCCCAATCAAGATGAAGACCTAGATCTGTGTGCTTTTATGTATATTATAATTTTGTACGTGAACAGACTGAGACTTGAGCAAATAGCTAGCTCATAGTTTTAAGAACCAGTATTTTAAGCCAGATTTATCTTCACACCTTTATTCTTTTATTTGTTAAAATTTTCAAGTATGTTTGTACTAAATATTTTTAAGTATGTTTGACTTCTGTTAGGAAGATTTTTGATTAATTATTATAGTGACTACGCTGTAGACAGAGAACTATCTTAGGCATTTTTATGTCTTGATCAACTGGTAGATCTTTACTCATTTGATTATCACTCTGGTTAATACACTCTACACAAATGGAATACACTCATATTGATAATTGATATTGACAATTATTCTTACTGATTTCTGCTCTACTTTCTTGTCTCTCTGCTTCTTGCTTCCTTTACATCCTCAGTCCATCTTTTACTTTTCCACCAAAATAATCTTTCTAAAACACAATTAATGTAAAACTTTTGATGCCTCCCATTTTATACAACATTTTATACAACAGTTTTATACAAACTGTGTTACATAGAGCACTGGTTTCTAGAGATGTTTCCTGGAGTTCCATCTCCTAGAGATGTTTACTGGAGCTCCATGAACACTTCATATATATATTCTCATAGTCACTCCAACATTTCACAATACATTTTACCCTGAAACCCTTTTTTTTAGCTCCTTTCCTGAAAACAAACAAACAAACAAAACCAAAAAACAAAAAAAAACCAACAAAAACAAAAAACCATGAATTCAGGCCATCTGGGTGACTCAGTCAGTAGAGCATCTGCCTTTGGCTCAGGTCATGATTTCAGGGTCCTGGGATCGAGCTCTGCATTAGGCTCCCTGTTCAGCAGGGAGTCTGCTTCTCCCTCTCCCTGTGCTGTTCCCCCTGCTTGTGCTCTCACTATTGGTCTTTCACTCTCTCTCTCTCTCTTTATCATATAAATAAAAAAATTTTAAAAGCCACGAATTCCTGTGAAATTAGCTCAGGAAATACGAACTGTTATGTGAATATTTTTTTAAAGATTTTATTAATTTGAGAGAGAGTGAGTACGTGTGTGAGCATGAGTGGAGAAGGGGCAGAGGGAGAGGGAGAAAGAATCTGAAGCAGACTTCACACTGAGAGTAGAGTCCCAAGTGGCTCAATCTTCCATGACCTGGGGATCATGACCTGAGCTGAAACTAAGCTGGTAAACTCATATTTATCTCTAAGTATCGAAGTCATACCATCTTTCATCTGAGAGCGTTCATAGCCTAATAAGTGAAATCACCTTTCACTCTTTCATTTAATTAGGATGGGGTGATTGCTCTGTTTCCTCAAGACACTATAGTTTATGTCTGTTGTGGCGTCATTATTAATACTGCGTTCTTTCTGCCTCAAAAGTATTTTGGTTTTGATGATAAATTATGTGATCTTCTTATTTATCAAACATACAATAAGGAAGAGAAACTTTAAACAGGTACTGTAGATTGAATTGTGTCTTTTCCCTGCCCCCAAATATGTTGGGCTCCTAACTCCCAGAACCTAAGAACATGACCTTATTTAGACATGGAGTCTTTGCAAATGTAACCAAGTTAAGAGACAGTCATATTTGGATTAAGTTTCTTAATCCCATAACTGGGATTATAAGGGTATCCTTATAAGTAGGGGGAAATTTGAACATGGAGACCTACAAGAGAATATCATGTGATAAGGGAGGTAGAAATTGTAGTGATGTGTCTTAAACCAAAGAGAGTCAGGGATTGCTAGCAACCACCAGAAGCTAAAAGAAGCAAGAAAAGATCCTCTCCTTGAACTTTCAGAGAGCAATGGCCTTTCTGACACCTTGATTTCAGACTTCTAACCTTCAGAACTGTGAGAGAATAAATTTTTTTTTAAGCCATGTAGTTTGTGCTGATATGTTACAGCTTTCCTAGGAACTCAACACAACACGCCACTTGAAAAACTATGTGTGCTACGTAAAGCAAGATATTATGTACCATGAGGCAACATGATGGGAGAATATAGAAGCTTACACACTTGGAAAAAATAACATTTAAGGGATTTTGAGAATGTCTCAGGAAGAGTATAGTGTTTTCAGTGATCCTGTAACAAGACTTAGTTTGATGCTCTAAAGAAACCAAGATTTAAGAGCAGAAGTTGAAAGTAGCGTATCATAAGGCTGCATAGATTAACAATGTCTTGGTCGTGGAGAACCTGACAATTAGCAAAGTGATTTTAGACTATTTTGGACTATTGTTGGTGGAAAGTCACTGGAGCATTTTGGGTATGGAAGTGACATAATCCATTTGTGCTATTAAATGTTAGTTTTGCTTGATAAAACATGGGATAAAGTAGAGTGGTAAGAATGGAGGCAAGTGAATTCCTGAGGGCCCAGAGGTGAAAACTTTGTTTTTGTTGCATGTGGGGAATGAGAGAGGGGCATGAAAGAAGAGTCCCTGTTTCTGGCTTGGACAGATGTGCAGATGGTGTCTTTTGCTTAAGATAGGGAATATTAAAAGAGAAATTTGAGGGAAGGGGAATGCCAATTTTAATTCAGATTTCTGTTATCTTTGAAGTGTATGTGAAGAATGCAAAAGAACATACCAATAGTGTTGTGGAAACAGACTGCAGACTCAAGATTTAATTCATGTATCATTTATTTGTTTCTAATCTGCAACAAGAAGAATTGGGCAATGCACACATTATTACACACATACTGGCCCAATTCCCCAGTCTTCTTGGTACGTTTAAGTTACAAATGTTCTTTAATGCATCCTTATGTACAGTATCTCTTTAGGAAAATGGTCTTTCCTTGTGGTCAGGGGTCCTTTTATTTTATAATTGGTTCTTTCCCTCTCATACTGGATCAAGAATTCCTTAAAACATGGAAGAGAAGTTTATGTCACAGGGTAGGGATAGCTGTGGTTAAGAGTTACAGTATGGATTATGAACGGGTGTTACATTAAGGCAGAGAGGAACTTTGGACAGAAGTATCTTGTATCAGAGGAAACTATGGATAGGATTATCTTGTGGCTCAGGAGTATCTTTTATCAAATATAGTGAAGTATTATAAGTGATATTACTAAAGGTTATGTCTGGTGAGTGGGGTACACAACAAGTTATCATACCTAGGGGTGGTTAGAGAAGGTAACAGTTGAGGTGAGTCTTGAAGGATGGCTAAAAAGTGCATGTGATACTGCAGAGAATTCTAGGGACAGAGAGTATGATGAAGAAAGATGCAGGGGTTTGAGACTGTTTGGGTTCTTAGTTATGAGGATACTTCAGTTTTAACCAACAGAAATCTCGACCCAAACTCATTTAACGAGAATGGAAAATGTATTGTCTTAGGTACATAAGCAGACCAGGCTTGTTCTGAAGGCTTGATATATCATGTGACTAGAACTCCGTTCTTTATATTTCTTGCCTTGTATTTCTGTGTTGGTTTTATTTTTAGCAGTGTGCCTCCTTGTGATCCCTAGATGGCTCCAGAAGCTCCTTGCACTAAATGTTTCCAGACCCATGTTTCTTCTAAAAGCTGATTTTCCACAAAATGTCCTCTTTGCTCTGTTCGGTTTATGTGCTTATCCTTGAATGACTGTGGCAAGGTGTATTGGACACGGAGTAACTAGCTTGTTCCTGGATTTGGGGGTGTGGTCTATCTCAAATATGTGTGAAAGGGAAAGAGTTGCAAAACAAAGAAAATCAGGATTACAAAGAAACTTTTATGACAGGCAGAGCTTAGAAGCTAGGTAAAAAACAGATGTCACTCACATTAATGAAACTTTAATTCCTCTCATTTCTTCATTTATAAACATTTACTGAGCTTTTCCTATCTACTAGGTACTCCTTTAATTCAGTAGTCCTGGGTCCCGGCTCTCAGGGAGTATACATTTAGTACCTTGTGTACATAGAGTGTCGTGTGTGAAGGGACGGCAGAAGTGAAGGTGGGCAGAGGAAAAGCGTGGAGATGCTTGTATGCCTTGCAGAAGAGTTTGGACTTTATCTTAAAGACATTAAGGAGCCAGTAAAGGGCTGGAGAAGAAAGATGAGGACATTTCTGCATAATTTGTCAGTGGGAAAGAAGACCAGAGGTGGATTGCACGTTACAGCTTGCAGGTAGACTTAAAGAAGGGAGCGGCAGTGGAAATAGAGAAAGAAGGAGGGTGAGAAACTGAGAATGATTCATTGTTGAACAATTCACACAAAGCTGTGTGACTCTGAACTTGGGTTTTAGAGCCATGCAGATCTGGAGAGCTAAGCTTTGCCACTTACTGGCTTGGTTATCTTGGTCCAGTGGCTTTTCTCAGTTTTTACTTTGATCGTCAGTAAAATAAGGCTAGCCCAAATGTTACCCAGCTGTATGCCCCACACTCCTTTCTAGGGTCAACACTATTTCGTATATTTGGGAATAGACTGTTTCACATCCATTCCTTAATCCAGTGTCTTAACTGTTTCTCCTCAGGTCCACCAGTTTCTTTCCTCAGGAATCTCATATTAAAGACCTTGTTTCTTTCATATGTTTAATGAAATTTCAGAGTTTAATGAAATAAAGGAGAAACTTTATTATGATGTTGCACAATTTAAAATTGATTATTAGGCATCCATTCTTTGAAAAGTCTGATGTCCACTGGCCACCAATAATCTCACTAGTCACGTTTATTTTATTTTATTTTATTTTGTTTTTTAATTGAAGTATAGTTAACATACAATACTGCAGACTCTTCTTTCTGGACTCTAGCCAGTTGTCAACGAGCTGTGTTTCTCCTATCTTTGTCTAGAGTTATCTGTAAATTACCCATTAGCTTATGTTAATAGAGCACATTATATATATATATGTATATATATGTATATACATATATATATTTTAAATTTTATTTACTTGAGAGAGAGAAAGCAAGCAAGAGAGAGAGCACAAGACGGGGAGAGGCAGAGGGAGAGGGAGAAGCAGACTCCCCACTGAACAGGGAGCTGGATGTGCACTCTATTCCAGCACCCCCTCCCACCCCAATCCTGACTTGAGCCAAAGGCGGTGCTTAATGGACTGAGCCACTCAGGGGCCCCAAGCACATTATCTTTTTAATTGCTTTCATTGTTTTAGTCTAGTTTATGCTTCAGTGCTTCGTATCTCTCAGTCAAAGGGGAGGATCACACTATTTTCTAAACAAAAGTCCCTGAAAGAAACTGTGGTAGCAGCTTATAAAATGATAATGCTATTCAGCCTGCTACCTATCTCAGTACTAAGGTTGTTTTGAGGGCAAAATTTTTAAAACCTTTTAAAAGCTTTCAACAAGCGCCACATGATTTTTTTTCTTGCCTACTTTTTCAGTTTCAACCTGAGTTATTTTTCAACCAATGACAGGCTCCATCACATAGTGTGGAGGCCAAGAAAAACAAGGCTGTACCCATCTCGAGTCTAGCCCTGACATACATGCAGCCATCTTGATGTTCCAGATTATCACAAACTATTTCTTGGGTTCTGACCTACTCAGGTTAGCACTTTAAACAGTCCCTCTCTCCTTTAATGATTGATTTAAACCCCTGGGCTCAGCTGCCTCTGTCTTTCATAACTCCCCTATACATTCCCCAACTGATCAATGTTGACCTGAGTAGGTAGGGACAACTCTACGCCCCTACTCAGCAGGAAGAAGTTACAGAAGGCGAGACCTTCCACCTTCAACAACCTTAAAGATTTAAGGGTCAAAATTGTTCAGGGGGAAATGTGGAGGCTGAGAAAATCAAGGCCATTCCCCCTTAGGTTTAGCCTTAGCATAAGTATAGCCATCTTAGCTCTGGCAGCCATCTCAGACCCCTGTGCCCAAGGGCTGAACTTTTCCCCACCCTGCTTTAGTAACCCCCACCCTGCTTTGTTTCCAGGAATCCCCACCCTGCTTTAGTATATACCATAAATACCCCATAAATACCCCTGCCTTAACTAAGCTCAGGGTCCAAGTCCCTACTTAGCTGCCTTGGGCCCAAGCTTAAGCTTGTCACATAAACCCTCTTGTGATTGCATTGGTGCATGGCTCCTTGGTCTCTCCGACACGAAAACTCGGGCACAACAATAGTCTGTTCATTCCCTTGAGAAACTTGGGCCATTTCTAGTCTCAGGGCTTTGGGCATATTGTGTCCTAATCTCTTCACATTTTTAAATCTTCAGCTTAAATCTCACTTTCTCAGAGACAACTTCCCTGGATTTAAATTTATGTGAAAACTGAAGCTATAATCTCTTATTATTTTTGTTTGTAAGACACATCACAATCTGTAGTTGGCATTGTTTTGTGTGTGATTATTTGAATTTGTTTAATATTTATCTTTCCCAGTGGATTAATTTCCATGATGGCAGGGGCTCCATCATTTGGTTCTCACTATAGTGTCCTCACAAGGCTTCTGAGGAGCTTGGAAAGTGATAGGTACATAATAAATATTTTAAAACTGAAAACTGAATAAAATACTTAGTGTCTGACACAAAGGAAATAATAAATACTAGCTAATATTTTTATTAGATGTAGGAAGATATAGGTTGGCTCTTCAGTTTTCTCCTTGTTAATGTTGACAATCATTTAGCCCCTTGATTTACACTTTATATCCTGGATTTTATGCATTTATAGATGAATGAAAGCAGAGAGAATGAAAATCACCTGCATTTCCTTCTTAGAGATAATCACTGCTAAGGTGTTGTTATATGTATCTATCTATTTATGTGTATGTCATACATATTGTTGGGTCCCCCAACAATGGGTCCATGATCAAAGGAGCGAGACTGATACAAAGAGAAGGTCAAGCAAAGCTTTATTTCACGCCAAGCATCGAGAATCAAACCATCAAATCGACTGGTTGGGATGCGCCTTACAGAGAGGGCAACGACCCCTCCCTGCCTCACAGACTAACTTTTATAGAGCAAAGGCCATGTGGTTGGGCCTGGCCACACACAGGTGGCCAGTGAGATTGTAACACACAGAGAAAGCTGCACAGTCATGTTAGGTCCCACACGGGTGGCCAATTGAATTACAATTCACCCCATAGTAGCCATTTGAACTAGCCTAGCACCTTGGTCAGAATTGGCACCCAAAAGGCAGGGCCCATACTCCTTGGTAGCTAGGGAGACAGTATGCACGCTTTACTGATTGGCTGTCTCCACCTGGCCCGACTCATCCCTGCATCCGGGCTCTGTTATCTCTATCTGAACTGACCCACCCTTGTATTTGGGCTTTGTTACCTGGGACTGGTTTCCTGGACTTGTTTTTAAGTAAGTTCCTTGAAGGGTCAGGATGGAGCTGCTCTGGCTAAATAGGCCCTTCCAATATCACTGTGTAAATTTCACTTAGAAGTTTAGTGTGATTTTCCCCATTTTCACCTATGTGATTAAGTTCTCTTTGGGGAACCTGGCTGGCTCGTGTAGAGCACGTGACTCTTGATTTCAGGGTTGTGAGTTGAAGTCCTACATTGGGTGTGGACATGAATGGATGAATGAATTCTCTTTTATAGACCATTTTAAAAAATGCATACTGTTACTTTGTATGGATATACAGAAATATAACCAATTCGATGTCATTAGAATTATAGGTTACTTTTAGTATTGCTCTTTTATAAACGTAAAAAAAAACACATGAATGCCATTGGTAATACCTTTTTTTCCTTCTGTAAAACTGTGAGAGCCAGTAAAGCATAGTGATTAGGAGAGCTTGAGCTCTGCAGGAAGACTGCCTGGTTTGAAGCTGCCTTTGCTACATAGTTACTATGAGGTTTGGGCATGTTAATGTAGATTTCCTGACTTGGTTTCTTTATCTGTAAAATGGGTATAATATTGTTCTTCCTTATAGGACTGTCATGAAAAACAAATGTTATTCTAAATGTGAACACAAGAAGACCTGTAATAATTGTTAGCTACTTTCATGATCTCTAATTCTTTTTTTTTTTTTAAGATTTTATTTATTTATTTGACAGAGAGAGATGACAAGCAGGCAGAGAGGCAGGCAGAGAGAGAGGAGGAAGCAGGCTCCCTGCTGAGCAGAGAGCCTGATTTGGGGCTCGATCCCAGGACCCTGGGATCATGACCTGAGCCGAAGACAGTGGCTTTACCCACTGAGCCACCCAGGTGTCCCATGATCTCTAATTCTTTAGAAAATTCTTGGTTGCAAAATAGGCTAAAAACTTCAAATATTTTTAATGCTTATTGCATGTTTTTCCACATTGCCTCCAAGAAAAGGTAGAGACATTTGCATTAGCTAACAGTGAATATTTAAAATGATCATTTTAATTGTCAAATGGTTAAAAAAGAAATATCTAATAATTTCATTTTCTTTGAATATTATGATCGTTGACTTTTTATGTGTTTATTGGCAGTTTGTATTTTATGAATTATCTGTTTATTTCTTCTACCCATTTAAAATTCTTTCTCTTAAAAAATAGTTTCTCTTTAGGAGCTCTTCATAGACTGAGATAGTAATCCTTTCACTGCCACATATACGGCAATTATTTTTCCCAAGTTATGGTTTGCTTTTTAATTTTATGTTAATTTTCTTTTGTACAGAATTTTACCTACCTATTCATGGTGTCATATCTGTGAATCTCCTTTTTGTCATTTCTTATGTGCTTAGATTTCTTAACTGCACTTGGATAAATATACATGTGTTTCCTTTTGTGCTTTTGTTTGGTTTTAAATTTAAGTCTCTAATCCATGTAGTATTTATTTTAGAGTTTGGTCTTAATACTGTAGCTTAATTTTTCCTCAAATACCCATCATGTCTCATGGTTTTGAGGTTCACTTTACCATATACTAAATTTGTATGATAAAACGTGCTTCTGTGTTTTAACGTGCTACTGTAATTATTCTAGTCTGTAGTCTATCTAACGGTATACATCCCTCCCCTCCACCCACCCCAAATGTACCATTTACTATTTTACCCAATGGTTTGGCTTTGTTTTTCTTTTTCTTTTTAATGTGATAAAATTACAAGTCTCTAGAATAATTCTATTCTTGGTGCCCAAAGCTAAGTTATTTATTAAACAATGGATTTTAATTTTACAGTTGACAAGTTTGAATTGCACAGGTCCATTTATATGTGGATTTTTTATGGTACAGTACTGTAAATGTATTTTCTTTTACATATGATTTTTTAAATAACATTTTCTTTTCTCTTTATTATATGACTACAGCATATGACAAATTTATAAAGTATGTGTTAATTGACTATTTATATTATTGATAATGATTCCAGTCAATAGTAGGTTATTAATGGCTTAGTTTTGGGGGACTCAAAAGTCACAGGTAGATTTTTGACTGGTAGGGGATCATTGCTTCTTATCCCTATGTTGTTCAAGGGTCAACTGTACTTATATTTTGTCTAATTTAAGAATTCTATACTAGAATATCAAACACATTTACACACAGTAAATCAGTTGCTGTCAAAAGATTTATTGAAGAAAAATCAGCAAAATGAAAACAGACCCATTTTAAAGTCTGTGTCAGAAAAGATTGAAGATACATGTCCTTGAATTGCTAACCAAAAGCATAAGAAGAGTGCGATTATCAGTGTTTAAGACCTGAAAAAAATTGACAAAAATTCAGGAAAGACATTTTACAGAAAAAAAAAAATTGACTCATATGTTTGTAAACAATATTGTTTTTGAAAGATTTACAGATAAAATATCACTTTGCCTTAGTTTGCCTCCAACATGAGCCAGGAAGTCTATAATATTTCTTACATTTTTTTTACATGTGGGTGCTAAACAATTACTGAACTGAATAGCCTTAATTCTACTGCAAATAGAAAGAGGATTACAAATACAGTTTTTAATAGAAGATAACTATTGGTTGCCTGAAAAAATCTGTTTAGAATTAGGATTTTAGAACTTTTAATACTACAGTTCTTTTTTGAGATAACATGTTAATTCAATTCTCATCTCTTCAACTCACACTAAAATGTGCTATTGAGGGTTAATTAAAATGACATACATCATTAAATGTAGCAGAAAGTGAGATTTCTTTATTGCTCTCTCTCTCTCTACATATCCCTGAAAGCTGGGATTAAAGATTTTATATTAAGGTAAATAATTGGATTATAATTGAATTAAACTTTTTGATACTGGAGGAACTCTCGTATACTGAGTTTTCAAGTTTCTGTAAATACATTCTACTGCATGACCTCTGTTGTTAAGCTTCTATATTTTTCTGAGTCTAATACTTGCCTTAAATGCTCACATTCTTTACTCTATTAAGATTTTTGCTTGCTGGACAAACTTCTTAGATGTTAAGACTAGCTTTCTAGGCTGTTGCTCAATTCTATGTGGCATCTGTTTTGCTGCGTTCAAATCAGGAACTCATCTGGTTCTTCTTTCAGTAGCTTAAAGACACCCATTTCATTTGTAAAAGCATCTTCCTCATTGTTTCGGGTATCTGAATCAGGGGTAGTTTCTGAAAGTGGCTCACTGTCCTTAGTTACAGATTCCATTGTATTATTTTCAGACAGATCTTTTGGCATAGTAGATGGATTTTCTCTGAGGTGTGTAGCTACAGATGTCGGGACTACAAAGTCATATCTGGATTCAACAGCAGTGAGCAAAACCTGATGGTTGTCTGCTTCATTTGTGCTATCTTTCTCCATCCAAACATTGACTTCGTCCATAGACTCTTCATCGGTCAGCAGAATATCTTCTGGGTTATCTTTGTCTCTTTCCACAGTGGTAGTGAGTTCAAACACAGTGATGAACTTCTCCTCATCGGAGTCTGTTAGTTTGGGCACAGCACTGGGGTCATCCACCGGAAGACTTAAGTCAATTTCAGTTATTTTCTCTTCTGTAAGGGCAATTATGTCTGGAATAGTGAAGTTTTTTTCAGTAACAGGAGAGAGTTCAACCTCAGGGGTAGATGAGTTGGTGATCTGGATGGCCTCGTCAGAAGTGACATTGTATTTAACCGAGGAATTATAATTGTTAACATCAGGTTCATCTTTCTTAACTAGAAGGGTAGGAGTGTCTGCAGTGCTGGTGGTACCTTCCTTTAATGTGCCAGAGACTTCAGAAGTTATTGGGACATCTTCATTCCCTGGGTCGGTGGTATCCAAGAGAATATCTTCTTTTGCTGTGTTGGTGGAAAAATCTATTAAAGAAACAGTAGCACCTGGTGGTGAAAGATTACCAGTTTTCACTAGGATTAAATTTTCAGTTATAGAGTCATTAGCTATGGAGTTTGTCGTGCCTGTCATAGTAGTAATTTCTTTCTCGAGATCGGCTGATGACTTAATAATATGGGACTCAACATCATCTTCTGATTTTGCTTTTTCCTTTGGAGATGTAAGCTTGTTGTCTGTTGTTGAAAGATCACTTTCTAGTGTATAGTCATTTACTGAAGTGATGTGGTCTCCTTCTGAAGTAATAGTTGTTTCTGATTTAGGAATAGTGTTGTCAGCCCCAAAGAAAATGGTTGCTTCAGTTGTTGTTTTACTGCTTTCTGTTGGAGGATGAGAATAAATTTTTGGCAAACCATCTTCAGCCATGGGGCAAAATGGCACCATGCACACTCACAGGTCTTTCCCTGGGCCCAGTGGTATCCCTAGGCAGGAGAGTGATGTTCATTATAGTGATTGAAGCATTGGTCATCATGGTGATTGTTGCATCAACCATAGGGCCAATGGCAGTGGCTCTCCTTGGAGGTTGTTTCTGTGCTCTGATTGGGCATCTAGTTTCAAGAGTACTGATATTAGATGAAAAGAGAATAGAATCCTCTCTGATTAGAAATCAACATTCACAGCTGGATTTATCATATTTTTCTATATAACGGAGCTACCTTCCCTTATGGGGCTTGTGTCATTTGAAATAGACATAGCAGAGTCAGCCAGGTACTTCGTGGGTTTAGGGTCAGTGGGGAAAACTCCAGCATTATCAGCATTAGCTTCAACTGTCTGTCTTTCAAATTAACAACGTCTTTTTGAGGTGAAGTGTGTTCTCTTGAGATTTATGGGATTTAAATGGCTAAAAAACAATGGCAGCTTGGGCAGTGAAGGTAGCTGCAGAAGGTAATTAGGTAGCAGGGATTTCAGTTAGTTAATCTTCTTCAGAGAGTGAATTCTCACTTTTTCAGTAAGGATAATAAATAAGTTACTGGCCATTTAGGGTTTTTGTAGTTTTCCTCTTCATTGCAATTCTTACTTTTTCTTGAGTTAACATGCTTAACAATGAGAGTGTCAGGTTTTGTAGATTTAATTTCTTTAGGAATATTTTTCTGTAGAGAATGTTAGTTTAACCTAATGCCAGGGAGTTGGCATTGTATGTCAGAATTCACCCAGAAACAAAATTGAAGTATGGAATAACTGTATTAGCCATAAGAATTGTATCCTCAGTTTCAGAGGTTTTGTTTTCTGTAATGATATTAGTTATACCAGCCATCATAATTTTGTTATCATTCTTAATGTTTAGCTACTTAGATGAAAGGAGATTATAACCTGGTGTTAATGTTTGCCCAGTGTCAATAGAAGGAAGAGAATTTTCATACTTAGACTCAACTATATCTGACAATGGGCAGAAGAATCAGCCAGAGCAGTAGTTTCCATCCCAAGGGCAAATGCTTTTCTTCATTGGATATGGACTCAACCTCCAAGTTTAGTGTCTTTTCTTAACTGATTGACCTGGTATAGCTAAATCACCATTCTCTGTAGAATTATGATAGGCTTAAGATGGGCATTTTTCATTTTAAAGATACAGACAGCTTCTCCAGAAATGTTTTTGCTTCAAGGAAATGTCATTATGTGGGTCCCAAAGTCATTATTGACATGGAAATGCTGTCAGTTATCAGGGACAGGGAGGAAAGCCTTAAATTAGTGACAAATATGAATATAATTATTCATAATAATTATGAATAATATAATTATTCATATAATATAATATAATATAATTCATTTCCAGTGGCAATAAAGGAAATCACAAGGTAAAGCCATTCTCTGGGTTCCCTAACTCAAGGGGAGGTTTTTTAACCTCTGTTTTTTTTCTCATTATCTAGAGTTTGTGAGCCTTAAATTCAGGGTAAGGCATGGTATAAACAGAAGACTTGGTGTCATTTGGTGGGGGGAATTCTTTTTGTGTACAAAAAGGGAAAAAAAGTTGGAAGTGTTAGCTGTATTAATTGCTAGAAGTCAGCTTGGAGTACTTGGTGTATGTTATATTGAATAGAATTATAATAAGGAGCAAAATATTCATTTTTATGTACATTTAATTCCTGGTTAGAAATGTCAGGTGAGGGGTGCCTGGGTAGCTCAGTCAGTTAGCTGTCTGCCTTTGGCCCAGGTCGTGATCCCAGGACCCTGAGATCGAAGCCCACATTGGGCTCCCTGCTCAGCAGGGAGCCTGCTTCTCCCTCTCCCTCTGTCCCTGTCCAGCTCATGCTCCCCTCTCTCTCTGTCTTTCTCAAATGAATAAATAAAAAATACTGAATTAAAAAAATTTAAAAAAAAAGAAATGTTAGGTGATACGATACCATCTTCATAGATAATAATTTGTCAAATAGTCTTTAATTTCAAGGATTACTGTTGTGCTCGCACCAAACCCTGTTTCTACTAAGATAGCTTTGAGGTGGGATCACATTGATTATAGCATAGTTAAGTCTTTTCTTTCCTACAGAGGAGAATATTACCATTATCTTTTTTTTTTCTTAAAACCATTGACCTTAAAAAGAACACCTCACCTTGAGAGTGTATATTATCCATCAAAGAACAGGAAAAATATGGTGAAAATCCTAGGGGGACTGCTGGAATTTTGAGGATGAAATGAGTCGTTTGCTGTAGAGAACATAGGAGAGTCTTACTTGACCAACAGATCATTACCACCTGAGATATTAACTGACTTAAGGACAGGATCAGCTTCTATAGGTGAGTTTCATTTTATGTAAATAGTTCTTTATTTTATTGTTGTAGTTTCTGTTACACCAATGGAAACTGTCTTTTCTCAGGCATCAAGTTCATGTTTAAGTAGCAATTTCTTAAGGTCCATGATGAAAAAAAAGTTTTTTTGTTTTTTTTTTAAGTGAAAAAGGGGAAGCTATTTACAAAAGGAGACTTCTCAATAAGGCCTCAGAATGTGATTTGATGACTTATTATTTTCAGGGATACTTGACTAGAAGAGTCCTCAGATACAGGCTTTGAAAATGCTGATGTCATAATGATGCCCACCCTTAAGACTGTCTTTGTTTGAAGAGTATCTTGAAATTTATCAGATGAAATGTCATATGCAATTTTAAAAGAATCAATTAAGATAAGTGGTGTCTCCTATGGACACGAGAATTCCTCCTTTAGATTCTATATATCTTCAAATTATATTTATTTATTTACTGGAGAAAATAGAGTTATTAATCCTAGATGCGGTGATTATAATCACTATTGGAATGTAGTCACTAAGGAAGTTTCAGGTTCAATATCTTCATTCATGAGAGAATTCCCAGCTTCAGGGAGGTGAGAGGGAGAGGTACATCTTTAGGGAGGGAGGTGAGAGAGCAGGTACATCTTGAGATCTGATTATAGCAACATCCAAATTTTTGTCCTCTTCCTCACCAGTGATTGGAATGTTGGGTCTACGGTAAGGAAATTGTAATTGAAAGATGCATTGGCCTGTAGTGTCACTACTTTTTTGTTTCCAAGGAAGATGGCATATAGCAGGCTCATTTATGACACTCATGTTTGCTTTGTGGTTTGTAGGCTTCTCAGGGATATCCTTTAGAATAATTGTTTCTATATGTGACTGAAGAATATCAGCCCTAAGGAAAGTGTTTCCCTTAGCTTGTGGTACAACAGAAAGTGTTTCCTGTTAGTTGGTGGCACAATAGAAAGTGTTTCTTTTTAGCTTGTGGCACAACAGAAAATTTCTTGAGACCTAGATAATATATATTTTTTTATATCTTGACAGTGGATTCTTGTGTATCATTTGTGCTTTCTGAAGTTTGAATTTCAGTATTTGTTGCTCTGATATTGGCTAATTAAATTCCAATTAAGAATTTTCCTCTACCATGGAAATGATCTCGGTGTAAGATAAAGACTTTTCATCAGTCGGAATAATGTCAATAACTTCTCTGAGCAAGTTTGAGTTCCTGGTAGTGAAGTAAGTTTCCTGAGGAACATACCCATCTGGGAGGGAGTTCTTTAGCTTGTGAAAGCTTGAGTAAGCTGCTACAGGGACAATGTCATCATCCTTATTCCCCGATTTATTATCAGCAATGACATTTTTATTCATAAGATAAGGTTTTAGGTCAGCATCTTTTAGAGAGTTCATTTCCACCTGAATAACTGCATCATTTCCTATTACTCTATTTACATCTGTAAGGTGATTCGCTTCAGCTGTGTCTTTCACTGCAGAAGCTTTAGTTATTTCCCTTGTGTAATAGAAATTTGGTTTACTGTATTCATTAGGAAAAAGAGTAGAAAACTTGCTGGTGGTTTTCTTGGGTTCTGAATTTTGATCATCAAAGACATCAATATCAAAAATTTTGCTCTTGGTGACAGTAGTAGTGGTTGGGTTCACATTGATACCAGCCATATTATCTGAAAAACCCGTGGAATCGGCTTGGAGAGCAGTATAAACCAAAGGGAAAGCCTTTGGGACTCTTTGACTTCTAGTGTTTTGTCCTTCTAAGGCAATGCCTTTATTGAAGTAAGATGACTGTATAGACACAGGTTCTGATGCTGCTGATACTAAAACTATTGGGTAATATATGTTTGTGCCTTTTATAAGTTTGGGGGCTGCAGTTTCTTTAGTAGGATCTTTAGAGGTTAGGATGAGAATTTCAGGTAGTTCCACAGATGCAAGTCTTAGAGACCTGACACTATCTGACGATGGAAGACTGTAATGACCAATGTTATTTTTGTTGTTAGTAGTAATAGCAGGAGCATATGGCATGTTGGTAGACATCTTTTTCAAAGGATGAAAGAAAGTAAGATCTGTGTTCATTGCATCGTCTGTGTTTTCTTTCCCATTGGAGATGTCTTCACTGGAAAGCTGAGCTAAAGGAAAACTACTAAACCTTGAAGCAGATACTGTAGCTATACCTGTTTGATCTTCAGTAAAATCAGATATACTGGATGTGGTAGCATCTGGTCTCCTGAGTGTAAATGTCTTATAAATGGTAGGTGAAGTGTTTCTCCTGAGAAAATTATCACTATTTTTAAAAGCATGACTAGCAGTATCAGTTGTGAATGTCTTGCTGTCAACTACAGGTTTTATGTCTGGAGAAAGAGAATACTCAGTTACTTTATTTTCTAAGTCAAAGCCAGAAGGAATTATGGTGTCATGATCACCATTTATGGTGCTTTTTCCTGCAGATTTTTTGTCAGAAAAACTAGAAGGAAAATTTTTACTTGCATTAATTAGAACAATTATTGGTCTGTGAGCTTTGGTATTCACATTGGGATTGGAATTCTTGAGAGCAGTCACTTCAGTGTTAGTGCTGTTTTCCTGTCTAGGAATCATAGGGTGGTAATTTTCTTTAGCTTTGAACACTGGAGATACTGTTTTAGATAGACTGTCAGAAGCAGCAACTGTGGTATATGGTACATGAGACACATGTGTCTTAGGGGCATACATGAGTGTACCAATTTTTATTGGGGAATTATTTGCTCTATCTTCTAGTTCAAAGGCATGCATATCTGAGACATATTCAGAACTACTGTCATCAGAGGTCATGGTTGTATGGTCCAAATACGCTGGAGTGATTTTGCCTGCAGAAGAAATGTCATCCACCCTTCCTGAAATGTCTTCTATAAAATTAGTGATTCTATATTCACCTGCTGTCCCACTCTTCATAAGGCCTTTCCCTTGTAAAGTACTGGTCATATCTTTTTCAGATGTAGTAATAGGTGAAATGATAGCTTTATCAGATGGAATAATTATTTTCTCATGTAGAATGTTATAATCAATCTCTTTGGTCACATCTTTTCCCATACCAGTAACTGGAACAAATTCAGAATATTTGGAAGTCCCTGTGGATGTTGTGAAATCAGAAGGAGAAAAAGTTGACCTCCATTGTAGACTGTGTAGTCTAGTTGGAGTATTTGGGATGGATCCTCCTGTGTTAGTAGTGACTTTATCATGAGATGTAGGCCTAACATCTTCTGCAAGAGTTAATGTGGAATCAGCTAAAAAGATTCCTTTTAAATTGGGAGGTATTTGAGGTTTGTAAGAAGTAGCATTAAGGTTAACAGTGAAAGAATTTGCCATATTGCTGCCTCCCTTAGAGAAGGGATTGGGCTCAGTTCCTGATGGAAGGATTTTCCTCATAGCTGGGATGAAAACTGTTGTGTTTGTAAAATTATGTAATTTCAATTTAGCAGCTGGATCTTCTTGATCAAAAAGATTAGCTATTTTCCTTCTTTCATAGACACTCTCTTGAGAGTCTTCTCTAAGGGATAAGTCTTTCATCATTGTTCTTTGAGAATTGAAATATATTTTGTCAGTCTTAGTTTTATAATTCTCAGGGGTATCTCTATTCAGAGAGAAAAATGAGTCAACTTCACCATGTGTGGTTCTATCTGAAAAAGGGGTCAATCCAGTTGGAGAAATATTTGGGGCCAATGGATAGGAGGTGATGTCAGCTTGACTTATTGTGACCCATCTCTCTGAAACATCACCTCCATTACTGGCATCAGCATATTCAGTAGTTCTTTCTAACATTTCTGATTTACTTTTTACAGATTCAGGTAAGGATTTATCTATTATTAGGTCAGAGGTTTCAGGATTTTCAGGCAAGGAATTAGGAATAAGTGTGGCAGATGTTAATAGAGATGGGAATCTCCTAGATTTAACATCTTCTCCAGGTAACATTGAATCACCTCCTTCATAACTATCATCCGTGGAAAGAACAATGGAATCAGCCACAGTGCTGGCTGCCTTATTCATAGATGAAGAAAAGATTGGAACTCTGTTTGCTTTCCCAGTGTTTTTACCAATGAAGGGAAGATTATCATCAGGAACGACATTGAACTCAGCCAAAGGAATAATGTTGTTCTGTGAATGGGGCATATCTGCCAAGTTTGGTTTATGTTTAGTTGGATTGAATTTGGCTGAGATGGTAGTTTTTGATTCATTTGGGGCATCATGATTATATAAAGCAAATGAGACACCCTTCCTGTTGAATTGGTCTTTATATTCCATAGGGTATGTGGTCACAGCAGAATCGATGGACTCAGTTGTGAATATATTGCTCTCTCCCATTCTCATCATTAGTTCTGGGTCTGGAACAAACAGCGACTCCATTCTTTGGCCTTCAGGGAGTATAATGATGGTCTTATCACCAACTGGAGAGCTATTTTCTACAGTTGTTTCGTCTAGAAATTCAGGTAAATAAATCCAACTTGAATCAGTTAGAGAATAAACCATGGATCTGGGAACCTTAGTATTAAAATTGACAGAAGAACTTTTGAGAACAGTATCATCATCATCAGGATCAAGATTTTTGTCTTTGGGAAAAAAGCTCTGGTGTTTTTTGGTTGTTTTGGTGTCAGTTGGAGATCCTGGGGATGCATATTCAGACACTGCAGTGCTGGAATGGAGTGAATGAGACTTAAATACTTTAGAGTCATTGCTGAGTGTGGTCTTTCTCCTCAGGGCACCATTTCTTTCCCTCACTAGTTCAAAAACATAGTTATCTGCAACATAGTCAAGGGCACTGTTATCAGGTATAATAGTTACTATATTCTCATCGTTTGGAATATTTTCCCCTGCCAAAAGGGTGTCATGTGCCTCTTCTGAAATGTCTTCTGTAAAAGGAACTATTTCAGTGGATATATCTTTTCCTATAAAAGTTTCATCTCCAAATTGATTAGTAGTAGTAGTATTAATAGGGTTTTTCATGCCTTTTTTTGAAAGAATGATAGTAGGTGAAATAATGGTATTGTCAGATGGAGTATTCCTTTCTCCAGGTAGATTATTATTATTAGTCTTTGTTGTGGTGTCTTTTTTCTTTTTGATACCAGGATCAAGTTCAGAATACTTGGATGAACTCATGAATGTTGTGGACTCAGAAGGGGGAAGAGTGGATTTCGATGGTGGCAGGCCATATGTCTCAGTGGGAGTGTTTGTGATAATCCTTTCTCCAGCAGCAAAAACAGAAGAGCTTTGATCATTAGCCCTAGATGCTTCTGGATGTGTTAAAGTGGGACCAACTGAGAAGACTCCTTTTAAATTGGGGAGCACTTGAGGTTTAGTAGAAGCAGCATCAAGTTTAACAGTGAAAGAATTATCTTTCAATGCTCTTGCATCTTTTAGGAAAAAATGGTCTGCTTTAGAAATGTGTACTTCCCCTTCCACACTGTTGTCAGTCTTGTACAGAGTATTAAGCTCAGTTATTGAGGGAAGGGTTTTCTTTGTAGCTGGATTGAGAATGTGTGCATTTCTGAGAATGGTTGCATTTGTAGTGTGACTTAAATCAGATTTAGCAGCTGGATCTTCTTGATCAGAAAAGTTAGCTATTTTTCTTTCTTCAGGGACCCTCTGTTGAGAGACCTTTATAGGAAAAAAGGCTTTCATGATTTTTCTCTGATGTTTAGAATATATTTTACCTGTCTCAGTTTTAGAGCCATCAGTAGTTTCTCTATTTGCTGAGGACAGTGACTCAAACTCATTATTTGTGGGATTGTCTGAAAAAGTAGTAGAAACAATGGGAAGTTTTGTTGAGATCAAGGAGTAAGGCTTGAGGTCCATTTTATTTTTAACGGGGCTATCAGTATCATTAATAGAATTAGGATATTCTATCATTGTCTTAAACGTGTTTGACAAAGCAGTTGAAGAATTAACCAAGGAGCTATTTGTCACTAGGTCAGAGATTTCAAGATTTTCAGCTGAGACATTAGGAATAAAAATGGCCTTTTTTGGGATTTGTAGAAGTAGAAATCCCTTGGACCTAATACTGTCTTCTGGAAGCATAGAATCATCTCTTTCATAACTACTCTCAGTGGAGGAAGTGGTAGTTTCATCCTGAGAGTCAACTGAATTCATAGGTAAGGAAGAGATTGAAGCCCTTTTGTTTAAAATTTCAGTATCTTCACTGATGAAAGAAAGTTTGTCCATAGGGATGACAGTGAACTCAGCCAAAGGATTAATGCTTTCCTGTGAATGTTGCATCTCTGCAATATTAGTTTTACCTTTAATATTGTCTGCTTGGGATAATAAAATATTTTCTGCTTTACCTTGGGCATCACTGTTATATATTCCAGATGAAATGACTTCTTTGAAGAATTGATTCTTATTTTTTAATGGGGAGGTGGTAACAACAGGACGCGTGGGCTCATCTGGGGAAATCCTTCCGTCTGCTGTAGGTATTGTTATTTCTGGGTCTGGAACAAGGGTGTATTCCATAATTTTGTCATCGGGGGAAATATTGATGGTGTCATCTCCTTGTAAATTATCCCCTTTCAAGGTTGCTTTACCTAGGAACTTGTGAATACTCTCACTTCTTTGAGTTAGGGGATGAGTCACAGGTCTGGGAGCCCGAGAAATGGAATTGTCAGTGGAACTTCTGAGAATAGTAGCATCAAGGTCAGAATTGGCATGCTCCTTTTTAGGTACCAAATTTTGCAGTATTTCTTCAGTTTTAATCTCAGTTGGGCCTCCTCGAGATAAATGTTCAGAGGTATCAGCGCTGGAGTAGAATTGATGAGACCCAACTATTTTGGGGTCATAAATGAGAGTAGTTTTGTTAATAATAGTATTGTCTTTTTCTTCTTGTGGTTCTAGGACATACTCATTTGTGGCATACTCAAGAGCTCTGTTGTCAGACACAGTGCTTATTACATCCTCAATATATGAAATATTTTCAGCATCTAACATAACGTCTGAAGTGTTTTCTGTAATTGGAACTATTTCAGATTCAGTGATTATATCTTTCCTAAGAGAATTTCTGTGAGCAAATCTTTTATTAGAAATAGTGTTCACCATGCCTTTTGTTGAAGTATTGTTACTAGGTGAAATGATGGCTTTGTGTGATGGAGTATTTCTTTCCTCAAATGGAATATTATTAAAAGTATTTGTTGTGGTATCTTTCTTCATTTTGACAACTGGGTCAAGTTCAGAATAGTTAGATGAACTCACAGGCATTGTGAAGTCAGGAGAAAGAACTGATTTCTGTAGTAGCATGTCAGATCCAGTGGGAGCATTAGAAAGCAAACCTTCTGTGCCTGCATCTTCTTCAGGAGGACCAGAGTTTTTATATTTAGGCTTTAAAGTCTTTTCCAGAGAGACAGTAGAATCAGCTGAAAGGATTCTTTTTAAAATGGGAGGAGCTTGAGGTCTAGCAGAAATATTAAATTTACCAAGGAAAGGATTATCTTTCAACGTCCTTGAATCTCCTGAAACAAAATTGCCTGCTTTGGAAATAATGTGTTTCTTCTCCTTGTTACTGGTCTTGGAGAGAGCATTGAACTCCGGGATTGAGGGAAGTGTGTTTTCCAAAACCGGAATGAGAACTGTTGCATTTGTAATGTGATTTAGATCAAATTTAGCAGCTTTGTGTTCTTCAGCAGAGAGTTCAGCCATTTTTTTAATTTCAGAAGGGAAGGGGCTTATTTCTATGGGTAAAAGCACTTTCATCATTGTACCCAGAGGTTGAGCATCTGTGTTGATTTCAGAAATGTTAACAGTGTCTCTCTCTGCAGTGGGTACAGATTCAGCCTCATCCTCTGTGGAATTCCTGGTAAGAGCTACTGAATCAGTAGAAGGAATATTTGAGTCTAAGAGGTGGAGCTGAAGATCTCTTTGAATTTTAATGTCCTGATTTTCTGAAATATCATTTCCATGAATGAAGTCAAAGTATTTAATCTCTGTCTCAGATGCTACTGATACTGACTTTGAGGAGTCAGTCGGAGAGTTACTACTTATTGGAACAAAATCCTTCATTAAAACTTTAGGCATACGAATGAACCTTTCAGATGTTAGTAGAGATGAGAGTTTGTTAGACATAACATTATCTTCATCCAGTTGCATAGAATCTCCTCCTTTATAAATGTTCTGAAGGGAAAGAGCAGTGGTATCAGCAACAGTGTGAGTTGTCCTCATTGGTGAAGAAGACACTGAAGCCCTATATTTTTTATTTCCAGAGTTTTCATCAACAAAGGGAAGTTCATTATTATCAAGGCTGACATTGAATGTAGTTGAAGGAACAGTGGCATTCCATGAATGATAGTTCTCTGCCTTGAGATGTTTATCTTGATTATATTCTGATTTGGTTGACATCTCAGGTTCCCTTTGGTAGTAAGGAGCAGTGAATGTGTGTTTCCTGTAGAGCTGGCCTTTGTTTGTTATGGGAGTTGTGCTCAGGGTGAGATCAGTGATTTCTTCTGGGAACATCCTGCTTTCTTCCATAGTTTCCATTGATTCTGTGTCTGGAGCATTGATATGCTCAATCCATTTGCCTTCTGGAAGAGTGATGATGATGTCATTACCACTTAGGGAGTCCTTTTCCAGAGAAAGGTCATCTGGAAACTCGGGGGAGACTTTTCTGTTTCCATTTGTGGGTAAGTAAGCCATGGTTCTAAGTGACTTGCTTTTGAACTTGGCAGTATAATCTTTGAGAAAGGTGCCATCTTTGTCAGAATCAGGGTGTCCTTTTCTGGAGATCAACATTTGGTATTCTTGTTTAGTTTTGGGTTCTACAGGATTTTCATTTTGGAGACTCTCAGTGACTTGTGCAGTGGGGAAGGGAGCAGGAGATCCATATCTATGGAACCCTTGAACAGTAGGATATGTTTTTGTTGTGGGGCTCTTTCCTTTTTCTCCAACATAAAAGATATTTTTCTCTGATGCATATTTAAAAGTATTGTCATCAAACCCAGTGGTCATTAGATTCATATCATTTGGATTGTTCTCCTCTGCCAGAAAAACCACATCTGACTCTGCTGAAAAGTCCTTTGTGAAAGGAATTACTTCATATTGAGCGGCATTATCATTTTCTGTAGAATCCATTTGCCTTTTTCGATGTATAATGTTTCTTATGTCATCAATAAAGATAATATTCTCAGGTGAAATGATATCTCTGTCAGGTAGAACAGTGATATCTCTAACTATAAGAGACTCATCATTCATTTTTACGTTTTTCTCTATGACGGCAAACACTGGGTCAAATTCAGGATTATTGATGTTGAAATCATCAAGAAAATCAGTAGGAGGAAGAATTGATTTCACTGATGAATATGATTTATTATCAGAGTTTGTGATAGACCTCTTTAAGTTATTAAAGCCCTCTGCACTGGCCTTTCTCAGCTTTGTAGTGCTCATTGTGGAATCAGGGTATAATGTTTCTTTTAAAGTTCCAGGTGCTTTCTGTTCAACAGAAGCAATAGAAGGCTTAAGAATGAAAGGATTAATGCTCATTGAATTTACTTCTCTTAAGATTACTGGAATTTTGGCTTCAGAAATATAGGGTTCATCCTCTACAATAGTGTTATCTTTACTCAGGAAAGCATTTGTTCCACTTCCCATGGTAGTGATTTCTTTAACCTGTGGACTGATAACCCCTGTATTTACATGGTGATTTATAGCGTAGTCAGAACTTTTGCTTATTTGCTCTTTTTTGTGGATTGCAGGTTGAAAAACTGTATTAGGTGCAAAGGCCATGGTGCCAGTTTTATCATAAATGCGCCCATTTTCAGGTGTGTCAGTGGCTACATTTATAGGGTTATCTGAAAAAGTAGTAGGATCTTCCAAAGGAACAGAGGAGACCACAGAGAATGGCTGAGGGTTACTTTGCACCTTGGTGATTTCCCAGTTTTGGTCAGCGATAGAGTGTTCACCTTGTGGCTCTAAGGCCATCAATTTATTAGATAAAGAATCATCATTTTGACTAAAAGCATCTGCAATTCTAAGTTTTTTATGATTGGGAATTAATAGAGATTTTAATTTTACAAATAAGGCATTATCTATCTCAGGCATGGCAGAGTCACTATTTTTATTGCTCTCCTTAGAGTCAAAGGCAGGGGCATTAGGTGAAATGGTGGTAACATAGGTTGGCATGTTGGTGGCACTAACAGGATTAAGAGAAGCTAGTGAGGCATTTTTGATTATACCTTTAGTAACTTCACCAACAGAGGAGATATTCTTAGCTTGGGAGGCAATATCCTGAGCCAAGAGGTGCATGTGATCCCGTGAAGGCATCACTTCAGCTAAGTCCAATTTATTTTCATTGACTTTTGATTTTTTTGCTTTGATGGTATCTGCCAACTCTGGGGCATTTGTGTTACCAATGTTGGATGAAATGCCTTTCCTATAGGGATGACCTTGACTCTCTATGGGGATAGTGATCTCAGCATGATCAGTGGGCACAGTGCGGAATGTGTTCCCTTCCATGGTAACAATTGTTTCTGTGTATGGTACAAATAAATACTTGATTGATTTACTTCCCAAATCAGTAATTTCCGGAAGAATGATGATGGCATCATCTTCACTTAGAGTTTCCTCTCCCACAGATGATATTTCTAGAAACTCAGAGGGAAAAGTCTCTGTAGCATCCATTAGGGAGGGTGCCATGGTTTTCAGATGTTGAGTATTGAAGTTTTTGGTATAATCTTTGAAAGAAGTGGCAACAATATCAGAGTCAGGATTTTTTTCTTTGAGAACAATAGCTTGATATTTTTCTTTAGTTTCAAACTCAGGGTGAGTTATTCTAAACAGTAGACTCTTTGAAGCCCCACCTCTGGGGGAGGTTGAATGAGATACAAGTCCATTTGGTCCATGTATAAATGGAATAGGTTTTTTAATAGAACTGGTTTCTTCCTTCTCTAGTTCAAAGGAATGCTTATTTGAAATATATTCAGAATCACTTTTATCAGGTTCAGTGATGATGAGGTCTATATCATCCAGATTATTTTCCTTTGCCAGAGTCATCTCAGGCCTAAGAATATAGGAATCATCTCTTAATGTATTTGTATATCCTAATGATAGAGGAGTACCTGTTCTAGATATATGGTAATAATTTTTCACATTTGTGTCTTCAGAGGGGATAGGAATGGATAAGGTCACAGGTATAATGCCTGTGTGAGAATTTGTTATGCTCTCTGTATCAGTTTGATCTTTTTCTGTTCCTGGATCACTTTGCTCAGCAGTATAGGATGCATAATTTGTGTGGGAAGTTCTTTTACCTAACAAAACAGTGCCTTGTGGAGCAGAGTTTATATTATCTTTCACTGGAATTCTAAAATCTGGTGTTATAAAGGTGGACCTTCTTTCAGGGGAAAAGGTAGAACCTTTTGGGACATTTTCTTTCATCACTGGATAAAGAATATCACCACCAAAGAATGGGTCATGTTCAGCATCACTATTACTGTTTCTCACAATCACTTTTCCTTGGAACTCTGGAGTCAATTTTCTAAGTAGAGGCTTTGAGACTTCAGTCATATAGGATGATGCAGGATTCTCAAATTCAAGTTGGCCAGCTATGGTTTTGGTTGTTCCTTTGGTGGAATTATATACATCAGAGTGAAAATAATGGTTAGCTGTAGAGTTGTTGCCTTTAGGGACATTACCACCTGCAGTAGGTGTAACATAAATACTATCCATCACATTTTCTACTTTAAGTCCATATTCCTTTGCCATAATGCCCATGTCATTTTGAGGATATGCTTCAGAGTTCACTGTTACATCTTCCTTGAAAGGGCGCTTAGATTCCTGATCTGTGCCGTAAAGCATGGTGTCAGCATCTCCTTGAGAAGTGGCCGTGGCCGCTCCTGTCACAGCTGTTGGGGTAGACTTACTATGAAAAGTTTTTGGTATTATAATACCTGCCAAGGAGATCTTTTTTACAGGGTTTGTTGCATGAGGATGATTGAAAGGGTCAAGAGCCTGCATAAAAGCAGAGGAACCCGCTACTAGTAGCATGTCATTGTCTGTAGACACACTGGGATCTCCTCTGGAAATGGTAAAGTCATCTCTTAGTTTGTTAGGCTTATTATTAAGAGTATTAACCTCATTCTTAGTCAGAATGCCTTTCCTCATTGGCGAGGTGGAAGCTGTTGAAGTCAAGTCTGTTACAGTGTCAGTATTTTTATCCTCATTGGAAATATCATTAACTGTAGCCAGACTGCCAGGAGGGATATTTGTTGTTTCCGTCCCAGCCATTTTGCCTTTATTGATCAGTCTCTTAGCATTGCTTGATGTGATGGCAGCAAGGGTTTCAGAGTCGTTTCCGTAATCAGTAAGGTCTGCGTTGTCCATTGCGAAGAGTGTCCGTTGCATAGTGTTCTGAGCAACATTTGGATTCTCTTTGGTGGTAGTAAGTGGATCATCGGTGATGACATGATAGTATAAATTAGAGAGAATAGGGTGATCCTTTCTACTTCGGAGGACAGAATTGCCAGTTGGAAGGAATTCGGTGCCATCTGCTGCTTCCACATTCTGTTTCACAGCTGCACTTTTGCCCAGATCATTAACTGTTGCTTTGGTGACTATAGTCTTAAAATGTATTTTGCCATTTGAAGGTTTACTGACATCATATAGAACATCAACATTTTCTTCCCCAGCAATGGTAAGGTCGCTGTCGCTTACTGTTACTTCAGTAGTAGGTATACTACTACTTAATTTGGAAGGGGATTTTGTGCTATCCACAGCTGCAAATCCATTCCTTTCAAAGCCACTGCTTAGTTGTGCAGGTAGAAGGTCTTCTTTTATCTGAAAAATACCATCTTCTCCCACTGCAGGTTTTACTTCCATATAGGGAGTTGATTCTTCTTCATTAGTCCTTTCTTTGTCTATCAAACTTCCAAGTCTTTGTTTTTGTGCAAGAATATCAGCTGTTTTTGCAGGCAAGGAGTTGAGGGCTATAGTAGGCCTTCCTTCTGGTATGGTGGCCTTATTAATCATCAGTTCAGAGTTGGCAATCATATTTCTAGTCCCCTTACCTGTACTGTATTCATCAGTGGGAGAGGCAAAATCAGGTGTAAGGAAAGTAAACTCCAATGGAATATTTGAAGGATCTACTGATACTTTATTAATTTTCCATTTTTGTATAATGGCATCATTAATGTGAGGATTTTTAGCCACAGGATCTGATATCCAAGCATCAGTCAAGGAATCATCTTTAATTAGCAGGGAGTTTTTAGCTTGATTATTTTGGGCTTTGGGCATTAGGGTAGATGATTCAGCTACTGACAGAAGAGTGTATCCTTTGTTCAAAGGAAAGCTTGTTTCAGGGTTGGGACCTGTACCACTACTGGCATAGTTACTATTAGTAGAGAGGCTGATGGTTTCATCCACATAGTCAGTTGGTTTATCTGAAGGAGTCATCCTGAGCTTTGAAGGTGAGGGCATGTCAGCTACACTGTCTTCCCAAAAATAGATAGTCCCAGCAGTTCCAGGGTGAGTGATGATCGGAGTGATATTGTTCTGGAGACTGGCTGTTTTCAATACATTGGTTCTTTCAACATTTATTTTGGCTTTGGCGTCATTTGCAGTAATTGTGCTGGGGGTTCTATGGTCACCTCTGTTTTTAATGAGGTTTGTGCCGTCTATTGTAAAGGGCATTATTTTGTTTTTGAGTAGGGGATTGAACATATCAGGGATTTCAGAAAGGAGGTTGATTTTGTTTTCAGCTGTTTGGGTATAATCTGCATCAGGGTTAAGAGAGTAAATTTTTCTTCTATTGTCTGTTGTGGAAGTGTCTGGATGAAGAAAAATGACTTCTTCTATAACTATATCATTTTGGTCCATATTTGCAATTTGTTGGACCATGGAAATGACTTCCTCAATTTCATCATTACTCAGATACTTAAAATAATTCATACCATGTTGAAGATGTACACTGGCAGGAATATTAGAATGGAGCTCAGTTATTGAATCATTGAGTTTAAATACAGTTGCTTCAGCAATATTGTTATTGTCATGTGTCTTGGTGTTTTCCGTCTGTACAGGATGTCTGCCTTCTACTATTGTGTTTGCCTTTAAAGGCCAAGTTATCTTAGAGTTAGTGTCAGTTGTTGGTGCTATGGCCTTAGGGTTAGCATAATGCTTTGTAGACGTGATCCCATTTATTTTGGAAATAATCACGTTCCCTGGATCCTTCGTATTTTTAGCTACATCTAACATTGTCTTGGTATCATTAAAATTAAGAATAACATTATTTCTTTTCTTATACATTCTATAATTAAGAAAAGAATTTGTAGTGGGATTGATCCTGGAAGTAGCTTCATCAGTGTCAGTGGCAGTAGTGCTAGATTTGCTGTCAGCCTTGTTGTAAGTACTCAGAATAGGAAAAGATTCAAAGTCATTGGTATTTTTTGCAAAGAAAATGCTAGGTGTTTGAGCATGAACTGTAGTTCTGTGGTGATTCTTCTTGTCTATGGCATCAGTTGCAATAGAATTGTCTTTCTGTGGAACATCTGGAGCATTGCTCATAGTTTTGCCATATCTTTCCAGGTAAGTAGTATCAGTTATAATTATGGTTTCGTCCTTCATGTCAGGAACATCAAACAGAGTTGTGTAATCTTCTAGAATGTCTGAGGCATCAACTGTAGCTGTATTGTCTTCCTTTGTAAGGGTGGTAGTACCAATAAAGGAGATACTCTCTGGTCTTGCTTCTTCCTCACGAGTAGAGCTATAAGTTCCAAGGAGGTTGTTTGTATTTGATACGGCAGTGTTGCTTTCATCTGCAGAGGCACTAAACTCATTTTTAGTGTTTCGTCTATATGCAGCAGGATTAGAGGCAAAGAATCGTTTAGATCTTCCAGTGGATGGGAAGAAGCGTTCAAGACTCTGGGTTGCTTTGGAGTCTCTCTGATAGTGGGGAATAGCAATGGAATCAGATTTATACTGGTGGGTGGTTACGGATGCAGGTACTGAGGTGCTGTTTTCCCCAGAAACAGCCATCCTGCTCTGTGTTACTGCAGAATCGGGTACAAATCTGGAAATTGTGGTACTGACAGCAGAAGTATCCTGCATAGCAGCAGATGAAGGTGAAACATTGCTCATTGGAGACTCTGCCTGAGTATAGTTGCCTTCTATACCCTCAACATAAGCAAAGTTAGCTGAAGTCTGGGCAGCTGAAGGGTTTCTTGGTAGATCATTCCCAAATGGGGTAAAGTTATATATGCTAGCTCGAAGAGTCTCTGAGTGGTTTCTCTTTGAAAGAGATCCAGAATGCCTTGTTACTGTATCAGCAGACTCAGAGTAACTATTTGAATCGTCTGTAGGTGCAGAATTATTTTTTGTTCTTAGGGTGGATGAGAGTTGACTTGCTGTGTGGCTCTCTGATGCAGACAAAGGTGGATTGGCAGACAAATAATTTGTCTGATTGTGTGTTTCCTGATTCCCATTATACTAAAGGGAAAGAAGTACAACATTTTTGTGAGGTTCCTTTTGGTGATTCTATTTAACTAAAAACTTGAAATAAGTAGTCACAGTGCTATCTTGATCAAATAAAGCAACGTTCTGAAGATCTGTGCTTTCCTTTTTATCCAGTAGTTGTTAGGTAAATCGAGTCAGAAATACACAGTATCAATGTAAGAAGGAACAGTTAATATATTAGCGTTAAGTAGCCTCTGCAAATACAAATCCAGGTGTCCCATAGCAAACTTTCAGTATGGAATTTCTTACAGTATAAGAAGTATAGAAAAGCCCTTTAAATTCTGTACATCATACACGATAGCTTCTGTTATCTTTACTTCATTATGTATAGGATTAATGTTAAGGGGAGGAAATTTATAAAGAGAAAATAGATCATTAAAATACAATGATTTTTTTTAGCAAAATATTCTTTCTGCATTAAACATAATGATCTAAATCCATATTTTCCTCCATCTAATTTTTAGTGTCATAAAGATACTTATATCCAAAATACTGAAACTTACCGGGAAGCAAGCCACAAAACTCAGGATGGTCGCAGTGAAGACTAGAATCTTCATCTTGTCTTGCTGTTCCCTGCAACTAAATGCAAGATTGTACTATGTTATATTAACTCACTGACAATTTAAATGACAATTTGAAAAAACATCAGAAATGATTTCTATTATATTTTAATATTATTAATTAACTAAAAATTAACTAAAATGATGGCTTGCTATTAAGTAAGTAAGTACCCAAGTAATTCTAATGCATTATTAGAAATATGAACATAATCTGCATCAGGGGTGCCTGAGTGGCTCAGTTGGTTAAGTAGCTGCCTTTGGCTCAGATCATGATCCCAGGGTCTTGGGATGGAGCCCCACAGCAGGCTCTCTTCTCAAAGGTCCCAGCTGGGAGAGGCGTTCCCTCTGCCCACCCCCACTCCACTCGTGTTCTCTCTTGAGCTTGATCACTCTCTTGATCTCTCTTGATCACTCTCTCAAATAAATAAATAAAATCTTAAAAAAAAAAGAAAAGAAAATGATAATATGAGGCATAGAATACTGTTTTGTTAAGATCCATTTAACCAATCAGTGAGAATGGGAAGAATTTTGACTATTCTTTATAACTTACAGAGAATCAAGGAGTAAATATTTAGCAAGTACACTTTGGACAGAGTGCTTCAATGGACTTCATCGTATAAATTCCCCCCTATTCTCACGTTGATATCGATTTGTTGCATTTTTTCAGGACTCTTTAGACAAAAGTTAATTTGTTGAATCTTTATTCAGCCAGAGTTAAAATTTATCCAAGTAGATCCCTTAGACAAAAGGGTTATAAGAAAGGATAAGCATTTGAAGAAAGAATGGCTCCAAACCTGATTTATTCAGGCATTTACCTTGCAAGGGGATCTTTCCTTTCTGCTGTCTTCTAGCTTTAACTCTTGACCGAATCAGCCTGGTTCAGCAAGGCACGAAGATGAAATCCATGCTGACAAAGTCTGAATCTTAGAAAGAAACGCAAGCTGCTCGTTCTTCCTCCTCCTTTATTTCAGTGGGGAAGAGAGAAAGCTTCTCATATAAAGGTTGGCTTCTGCGCTAATCCCAAAACAAAAGAAAAGAGAGAAAATGTCTATTGGCTTTTGTGCATGAATTTCTCAGGAACAAAGTGAACCTATTAGCTTATCTTCAAATTGAAAGGGGCAAGGCTCATATTTTAATTATAATGAAGTCTTTTAAAAATTAACTCTCTAGGTTCTAGTGCCCTTTCCTTCTTTTTTCGTGCTTTTTTTTTTTTTTTAACCTTTGTTCCTTCTTACATAGCAAAATTTGGTTCAGTATAATAGCATTTAACATGTATTTCCATTAATTAGTTTACATTGGGATTCAACTTCGAGGCTGTGGTTTTTGTAAGGACAGAATTGTGTTTGGTTGAGTGTCTGAAAAATGTGTTTATAATATAGGAGAAGAAATTTTAAAAAAGTAACATGCTTACAATAATCTTTTGTTTTTTCTTTTCTACATCATTTGTTTAGAAACCACGCTGATGTCTCAGGCCTCTCCTTTCTTGGTCAGCTCAACACTGGCTGATAAGCTGTTAACTTCAGTTTCTGAGACTAACTGTCCATTTACATGGAACCCACCAACGTATATCATCCCTTTTGTGTGACTTGCTGAAGTGATTCATTGGTATATATTCCAAAACCTGCCTAAAATTCTGAACTGAGGTTGTTTTTGACTTTCAGTTTATGTTATGCAAGGCATCGTATAATAGTACTTTTATCAGACAAAATATGGAGACTTAGTTTGAACTTAATTGGCTTGCTATTTCTTTTCATTTGAAGATATCTCAAGATTTACTTACTGCCAATTACAATTTTTCTTTTACCCTGCATACCACTTTCATATCATGTAACCCTAAAATTCAATAATGGTTGTGATATATGGGCATTACTAAGTAGAAAGACAAAGTCAGATGTTTTGTACTTGTTTTTCTGTTTCAGCTTCTTCAGTTTTTCCTATCCTCTGGCTCATCTTAATACTTTTCTATAGTTAACAATCTTTTATTATGCATTGGAACAAATACTGAATCCCCAAGTTATAACCCAGACTGTCACTGGATTGTTCTTTTAATCAAGCAGAGTGTTGATGTATAAAATGTCTTGTGTTACATGATAATTACCTTCAGATAAAAAGCAGTGTGTCATGAGTTGAACAATGATAATGTTATCACTTTAGTAGCTTAGAAACACCATTCCCATGACATTAAATATTGCTCTTCATGGCTCTTGAAGTAATTGTTGGAAAGCTGATGCAGTAATACATACTTAAGGATGGAATGTTCATTGAACTAAAGATAATATTTGAAGATCTTTTCATTTCAAGTAGGCTGCCGGACTCAGACTCAGAATTCCTGGCTGGCACTAATTCAACTTTATAATATCTGAGATAGCGAAGACTTCTGCCTCATGGTTTCCAGAGTTGAACCTGGGACAATAAAATAAAGTCTTTGTTAAGAAACTTCATCTTTGAAATACTTTTTTTTTTTTTTTTTTTTTGGTGTGGTCTAAGAAGTTCTAATTCTTTGTTCCCTTCGTGGAGGTGAGTAGTTCATTTATTTTTCCACTTAACCTTCCTGTTTATGATCTACTCACTGTTTCTGGAGGTTGTCCTCTGTAAAGCATAAGTGAGCTAACACCAGCACTTTTCCATAGGCTATAGTAATTATATTGAAGGAGGAGCTACAGATTAGACAACAGGTTATTGGTGTCCACATGTAGCTATGTTTCTTACATGGCAAAAGTGAAGCTTACAGGCATAGCTCTAATTAATTTTCACAGAATACTTGTTTTAGTTTACTGACTCACAAGCTTATCAGCACCATGTCTTTAATGGATGAGGACGCATATCAATTCAGCAAGTATTACTGAGTGTGAAAGGCACTGGTGGAAAAACAGAAGTAGAAGATATAACACTGATTCTCAAAGAAGTTATAATCTATTCTAGGAGGAAAAGAATGTATAGCATGACCATATTTAGTGCCATTTATTTGTTCATTCAAGTGTTAATTGAGTGCTTGTTAACTTTAGCTTCAGGCCCTGAGTAACAAAATGGGAAGCAAAATCTGGCCTATGAGTTACATAATCAAAGCACTATAATTTGGGGGTTTTAGTAGAGAAGAAATGAATTTTTTGAAAAGTTTTTTGCTTGAAAGTGTGGGTGTTTGGAGACTAGAGTTGGGTTGGGGGGTACTTATTAGGTGTACGAAAAATTATGAACAATGGCATAGAAATGAGAATTCTCAGGAGTGATTGGGGTTAAGAAAAGAGAATATCTGGTTTCCGTACTTCTCCTTGGCATCTATGGCCTGAGATAAGAATAGAATCAGCAGAGATCTAGAGGAATTCCTAGGAACTCGGAAGTAAGGAAATCTTCCCTTCCTCATGTCACTACATTTATGGGGCTCAAGGTTAAGTGTCATAAGACTGGCCCTTTTTAGGCCTTAAAATTTGAATATATAGGAGTGAATTCAAGCTGTAAGCCTTTATTAGCCCCTTTCTAGTCTGAAACTCAACACATCTGGCTTGAGATCATGAAGACTAATCTTACTGTGCCCTTCATCCTTTATGGTATTCAACATAGCTTCCCCAACCTGAAGACATGGATTTACTTATTATTATTTTAAGTGTGGCTTCTTTGCTTTTTCATATCCCTCGTACCTTTGAACTCAGAGGTGAATTAGGAATCTCCCTTGCTCCTTATTGATGCTCCAAACATTTTGTGTCTCTTTTCAAATTTTCACCAGCCTAGACTCTTACATCAGTATACGCCTCTCATACGTTATGCAATTAGTCATATAGTGACACTGAACTCACTTTCCCTCTTCCTGTAAGATTTTGTATTCATCTTGGTTCCCTAGAGAAAGAGAACCTATATATATATATATATATATATATATATATAATGAATCCCCCTGTATACAGGGAGATTTACTATGAGGAATTGGTTCTAATGATTATGGAGGCTGAGAAGTCTCATGATCTGCCATCTCCATGCTAGTGATTCAGGAAAGCCGGAGATATAATTCCGTTCCAAGACCAAGGCCTGAAAACCAGGACAGTTAATGGTATATAACCTCATCCAAGGGCAGGAGAACATCAATGTCCCAACTCTAGTCAGCGGCAGGAAGCTTAAAGGGGAAAATTCCTTCTGCTCCACCTTTTTTCTTCTATTTAGGCCTTCAGAGGATTGGATGATCGATACATTGGGTAGGATGATCTGCCTTACTAGTTTACTGATTCAAATGCTACTCTCATTCAGAAACAATCTCACAGACACAATAAGAAATAATATTTAATCTGGTCAACCCTTAGCCCCATCAAGTTAACACAAAAAATGAACTATCACAGATTTATCTTTTGGCTCACTGTAACTTTTTTATACTCTTACTTTTTTTTTTTTTTTTTTTAAATACCACTGCTTTCTCAACTCTTGGTGAATTCAGTGTTTATATAGACAGTCCTTTCAATGAACTCTCAGTTCCTTGACTCTTTTTTCCTATATACTTACTGTTTATTTTGTCTTATCCACTCATTCTCATGGCCATAACTAAAACACACCATTTCTAATAATCCCTGTTAAAAATGACTGACTTTATTACCTCTCTCTGCTACTATGATTCTATCAGTTATTTAATCTCTTAAATTCCTTCAGTCAGTGAATCATCCCAAATTTTAACTCTTCCTTGCTCCGAGTCTTTACTTTTTCTCCTTACCCAGTTCACATTTTATAAACAATTACTGAAGTCTCTCCCTTTCACATACTTTTAACTCCTTTGTCCTGCTCTTGTTTTATCATACTTGTTTGGAAGACATCAGTTCAGAGTAAACATAACTCTCCATCCTCTTTGTTCTTATGCCCAGAGAAAAGCATATTTGATCACAATGTTCAGATGCTTATTAATGCTTATTGGTAATCAGAATGATCAATTTGAATTCTAGCTTCTAGAAATGTGAAAACATAAATATCTGTTGTTTAAGCTACCCTGCTCTATAGTATTTTGTTATGGCAGCCTGTGCAAACTAATAGAGTAACTCATTAATTCCACTGTTCAGGTCAGAGTCATCCTTGACTGTTCATTCTGTTTTATAACCAACATCTGGTTCTTAGGCAAATATTAATGGCTCTGCCTTCAAAATATATCTAGAACCTCATGACTTCTAGCAGGAATACCACTGCCACCGGTCAAGTTTCAGTCAGTTCTCACTTTGATTACTTTTAATTTTAAGTAATTAAAAGTAATTACTTTTAATTACTTTTGATTACTTTTGTATTTTAACTAGTTTTCTGATTCCACTTTCTGTTATCATTATAGGCAGCTATAGTGTTTCTTTTAAATATCAATCAGATCATGCTACTCTTCTGTTCAAAGCTTCTAGTAATATAATTCACCTTACTAAAAATAAAGCTAAACTCTTAAAGGTCCTACAGAATATTATCCCCCATTACCTTTCAGAACTCATTTTCTGCTTTCCCTGTAACTCACTGTGTCCAGCCATGATATGTTGGTGTGGTACCTAGAATATTTCAGTCATTCTTGCCTTAATAGTGAGGAAGATGAATGAGAGTAATTAAAAGCAAGAAGACTAATTTGCAGACTATTAATCCCAGTCTAGAGTAGAGGTCGTAAGTCTCTGTGAAGGGCAAGGAAAGAAAATATCACTTATAAAAAAAGAACAAAATAATTGGGAGAGAATCAATAGAATATAGTGAGGATTAAGAGCGGTTGAGGATACTACTGATATTTGTAGCTTGGGCAACTGGTGGATGAAAGATAACAGTAGAGATGGAGACCATAGGACAGAAGGCTGTGGGAGGCAAACACAACACATTCTTTTCCAACATGTCATATTTGAGATGCTTCCATGGTATCTAGACAAATACTTTCAGTTCATAAAGCAATCAGAAGTGGGGATTTGGAGCTCAAGAGTGAAATGATAAAGGGGATTTGATGAGCACTGAAAAATGTATAGAACTGTTGAATCATTATATTGTATACCTGAAACTAATGTAACACTATATGTTAATTATGCTTCAGATAAAAAAAAATAGGATGAAAAGATGAATGCTAGAAGGACAGTTGCTGTTTGTCAAGAGGAATGACTGGCAGGAGGCATATGAGAGTGTTTGGTGTGCCTGTCATGTTCTGTTTATGTGAGTAGTGGCTGGGTGTGCTCCCTTTGAAACATTAGCTGGACTGTGACTTGTGATTGTGCCTCTCCCCTTTATAAATGTCCCTGGCAACAAGGGCTAGATGTGAATTTCTGTAATTTAGAAGTAGATGTTGCAACATACTTCTGATAGGTCCGTGATAGAAGGAGGGAGACTGATACAAAGCGAAGGTCAAGCAAAGCTTTATTTCGCGCCAAGCATCGAGAATCAAACCGGCCGTTTGGGGCCGCCTCTTACATAGGGCGACCACCCCCAGCCTCACAAACTAACTTTTATAGAGCAAAGGCCATGTGGTTGAGCCTGGCCGCACACAGGTGGCCAATGAGATTGCAGCACACAGAGAAAGCTGCAGTCATGCTAGGTCACACATGGGTGGCCAATTGAATTACAATTCACCCCATAGTAGCTATTTGAACTAGCCTATCACCTTGGTCAGAATTGGCACCCAAAAGCTGCCCAAAAGACAGTGCCCATACTCCTTGGTAGCTAGGGAGACAGTATGCGTGCTCCACTGATTGGATGTCTCCACCTGCCCTGACCCGCTCTTGTATTTGGGCTCTGTTACCTGGGACTGGTCGACCATATTTTACTAGTTTCCCAGACTTGCTTTTAAATAAGTCCCCTGGGGGTGGGGGGGACAGGGTCAGTTTACGTTTTACTGCATAAACAACAAAATGGCTGTTCAACTGAGATGGAGCCGCTCTGGCTAAATAGGCCCTTATACTTCAAGTGTATTTTTTTTAAAATTTTTTAAGGTTTTATTTATTTATTTGACAGAGAGAGATCACAAGTAGGCAGAGAGACAGACAGAGAGAGAGAGAGAGGAGGAAGCAGGCTCCCTGCCAAGCAGAGAGCCCGATACAGGCTCAATCCCAGGACCCTGAGATCATGACCTGAGCCGAAGGCAGAGGCCCAACCCACTGAGCCACCCAGGTGCCCCTCAAGTGTATTTATTTTATCTAATTTTATTTATGTTTAAATTTTTTTTTATTATTTATTTTTGAAAGGGGTGAGGGGTAGAGGCAGAGGGAAAGGGAGAGAAGAATCTTAAGCAGTCTTCATGCCCAGTATGCAGCCTGATGTAGGGCTTAATCTCATGACCCCTGAGAACATGACTGAAATCAAGAGTCTGACACTTAATTGACTAAGCCACCCAGGTGCCCTTCAAGTTAATTTAATTGTTCTCCTTATGTTTAAGGTCATCTAGGCTAAGCTCTGATTTTTGGTGTGTTCAGTGTATTAAATGAAACTTAAAAACAACAGTTCTTTCTGTTTTACTGAATAGGTTCTGGGGTCAGATGGGCATCTCTTAGTGCCCTGAGTATTGATATTCCAAAGATAATCATCTGAGTTGTCAGAGTTTCAGGAAGTGGAAATTCCAAGTCGTATTTTCCTAATGTCATTTCTTTTTCTGAAGTACTTTCTTTTACATTAACCTGTCTTTTTGGGTCCTTTTTTGGAATGAAAATACTGAGTATCCAGTATAATCTTCTGAGCCATCTAGCCATGGATCATGTGGTAGAAGTAACCTTAGTTTCCATGCTTCTTTATTTTTTAAAATATTTTATTTATTTATTTGATGGAATGAGAGAGAGAGAGAGAGAGAGAGAGTACAAGCAGGGGGGGCAGTAGGGAGAGAGAAAAGCAGATTCCTGCTGAGCAGAGGGCCTGATGTGGAGCTCTATCCCAGGGCCCTGGAATCATGACCTGAGCTGAAGGCAGATGCTTAAGGACTAAGCCACTCAGGTGCCCCGATATGCTTATTTCTTTTGGTGGGGGGATCCAACTTCTTCATATGCTTTGAGCCAGCCAAAGATATTATCTGCAATTAAATTAGTTTTGTGTTAATCTTCATTTATTTATTTTTTTAAAGATTTATTTATTTATTTTACACAGACAGCAAGAGCAAGAGTGAGAGTGAGAGAAACCATGAGTCAGACACTTAACCAGCTGAGCTGCCCAGGTGCCCCAATCTTCATTTATTTTATGTTAAATCTAGATGTAATTTTATAAATGCTAGATCCACCACTTCTAAGCTGTTTGATCTTGAACACTTAAACTCCCCAAGCTTCAATTTTCTTATATATAAAAAAATTCTCTTATATGTAACAATAGAATCAACCAACCTCACAGAATTGTTACTAAGATCTGCTGAAAGGTTTTTTTTTTTTTTTCTTTTTCAAGTTTTTATTTAAATTCCAGTTAACATACAGTGTAATATTAGTTTCAGGTGCAGAATTTAGTGATTCATCACTTACATCCAATATCCAATATTCATTTGATGAATATGTAAAATGCTTAGGACCTATTTTTGCTCAGTAGTTGTCAGCTATTGTTGTTACTGTTTTGGAATGTAAATGATAACCTCAAGGGTACTTTACATACATAGGCACGATGGGCAATACTAAAGCCTCCGGGATGGCCATTGCTGGGCTGTTGGTCTATTTGTGAAGAGGATGTCCCTGGGTCAGGCCTAATTTAATGGATTCACTAGAGTCATTAGCATACATGGTCTTTGACTTGTGATGTTCTACTTATGGTTGTTCAATTTCATGGTGGTACAAAACTGACACATATTCAGTAGAATCTGTACTTAAATTTTGATCTTTCCCTGGATTAGCAATATGCAGCACGATACTCTCTCTTGATGCTGGGCGGCGGCAGGGGGCGGGGGCAGGGGGCGGCGGCAGGGGGCCTCAGCAGGGGGCCGCAGCTCCGAGTCAGCTGTCCAATCACAAGGGTAAACAACGGATGCACTTAAACCCATTCTGTGTTTCACTTTCCTTTTCAATAAATTACGTGAGCTGTTCAACTCTATTATCAGCTAGGCTTTGTTTAGATGATTTTGCCCAGCAGTGGGCTACTGTCGGAGCTGTGCACACCTTTCAGGTCATCTAGGCTAAGCTCTGATGTCTGGTGGGTTTGGTGTATTAAACGATTTTTCAACTTAATGAGATTTTCAACTTAAGATGGTTTTATCAGAACATAACCCTGTCCTAAGTCAAGGAAAATCTGTACTAGATGGTGCTCAAGGGGAAGAGTAGCTCCAGATTTATGCATGTTCTTTGTTTTATTAAAATATCTACGTGTTTGTTATTTTGATAAAACTGCAAATGATCTGACTGATTCTCAGTCCTTGTGTCTTTGAATATTGCCTCTGTTCCTTTGTCTTTAGTATGTTATTGGAAGGGAAATAGGTAATTTCAGACTATGTCCACTGTCCTTTAAATTCTCTCTAATCTTTTAGACTCAGGCGGGTAAAGCGGATTTTCAATTCCCTCTACCACTGATCAAAATGTTTTGAATCCATTTAAAGGACATGGCTTCCTGAGAGTCCCTGGTTTACATGGAGAGACTTATTTCCAACTATTGGTCTGGAGTGGGCTCAATGCCCATTCTTTTGTCTTCATCTAGTTTTCAAAATTCAAGCCCTTGGGTTACCAAGACCAGCCACATCCTTGAGGGCATCTTCAGAGTCTGTGCACATCTCCTCCCTGGATTTTATTTTCATTTTATTTTTGTATTGTAAGGGTTTCCCTTATTATTACTTTCTTTCAAAATCAGCTACACATTTAAAAGTATATTTATTATACTTACAAATTCAGAATTTCTCGGTCTCTAAAATTTAATATATGTTTTTTGATGGTCTTAAAAGTAGGCATAATGTGAAAAGACATTTCAGATTATGTTAGTGGGCCTGACCCTGTTTTTCACTCCTTTTATGTCTTGTGGAGTTTGAATGATGGAAGTTTTAACCCAAACTATGTTTATAGTTTCTGCATTCTACACTTTTACCTTGTCAAAGCAAAAACTGCAGGACAATGTCAAACAGGCAAGGAAGTCTTCATTCAATACTACTTAAATATTGAACTCTGCAGAAACAAAAGGTGAGCGGTTTTTTAGGGCTGGGATGAGCTAGTGGATGTTATAAGGATGTTGATAAATGGAATGTGTAGAGCAAATTATGTAATTCTCGAGTTTGCACATGTTTACTGTGATTTAGCCACTATGTATGTGCTAGTTGGTGCTTATTGAAATAGGATCCTAGCCTCCCACAGAGACTGGGAGATAGAGGCAGTATCTTCCTTGGCTCCTAGGTCCTGAAGAAAGGTATTTCTGGGTTGTAAGGTTGGAAAGAGGCTTTTAAAAACATTTACATCTTAAAGAGAAAGAGAAAGAATTTACAATTGCATGGTTTCTAAAGAGATGTTCTACGACTCCAGGGGCCTGAAGTCAGGAAGAAGCCTGTCTAAAATTTAGTCAAGCTGAGGGGAACATTAAGGTCTTGATCAACCTTATATTTTATCATTGCTCGTTATTGGAATCTTTCTTAGAAGGACAGGCATATTAATGTTTTCATTCATTTCCAAACATGTGAGAGTGATACAAATATGTGCAGGGAACAGATGATTTTCAAAATGATTTATTGAACAAAAGCTGAGAAGTAGACATGAACACACAGAAGAAGTGAGAGAGTGAAACAAGCAGAATTTCTAGAATGGTCTCATTTCTGAAGTGTGACTGCAGTCCATTCTTGAGGCGATATTGGTAAAAATTAAGATGAGAAGTTTAATATTTAGGGAAATTACGACCTAGAAAAAATGTTGAGAAATATAAAATTAATTTCTGTAATCCTATAAACATTATCTAGTTGGCTTAAAACTGCTGTTTTCCATTAATTACATGAAATATATTTAGTCTATATACCCTTCCCTGCCCCAGTACTACTCTTGTTTTCATGACAGCTCATGATTCTGTTGTAAAATAAAATGTAACTAGTCAGATATTCTGTTTAAAGCATAGCTAGTTGCTATGTTTAAAGCTTATTTCATCATTATAACAACCTAGAATGCTTTCATCCACCTTTAAAAAAAATTGTAAACACCCCCCCAATCAAAAACCTTTATACAAAAATTTGATATTATGTGTTTCAGCAATTCTTTCTCTGAGATAGTCTTAGATAGGCCCCTTGTATCTTAGAGTTTTAGATCATCTAATCTAGACTAGTTGTTTCACTGTTATATTTTGATAAAAGTTTATTTTATAAATTTTTCTAATTTTTTTCTTCTCCATGGATTTTCCTTATTAATCATAGCAGTATTTCCTCATTTCCATCTGAACTTAACTGAGGTGACACCGAAGTTCATGTATTTACAGTAAATTGATTGTGATACTCATTCTTGTGTTTGAGCTTATATACTTATCAGTTTTCCTTCCTGAAATACTGTTTGGGTCTTTTTACATTATAACCTCATCAGGCTCCCTTTCACTCCCCAAGAATTTTATTTAAAAATGTATAGTTCTAGAATGTTAGAACAGAGTAATTTTTAGTTTGAAAAAGAAACAAAGTGACTGTGATTCAGCTGCCTACTAAACTGTCTGTTGGGATTAATTCTAGAGTTCTAAGCTTTCTGACTATTGGTTTAAGTATTAAGATATGTGGATTCTATTCCTGGTTTTGCCACCATGTGTTCTGCATTTGAACCAGTTCATACTTCTGTATCCTGTATGCAAAATGAGAGACTGTCTGCTCTCTTTCATAGAATTGCAAAAATTCAAAACTTATGCATATCAAGAGTAACTAGTTATTAAGTAAGGTGTTTAAAGATATATAGAGCACTATTGAATTTTTGCCTGCAGTGATTTACCTGTTATCAAGATGCTTGAGATGTACCACGGCATTGCTTTCATTATGGGGAAGGATTGGTAAGGCTGGTTGTAGGTATACTGGCTGTAGTCATAGTAGCAGATGGTGGCTGTGTGCTGCTGTCAACAGCAGAGGTGGTTCCAGCTGAGGCTGCAAATGTGGAAGCCTCAGGGGGTTGTGTGGATTGTGCAGAAGGAGTCGTGGCAGCATCAGTAGTATCATCTGCTGTGGTATCAGTGACCTCCTCAGTGGGGGCAGTTGTTGCAGGTTCTGGGGTGGTAGGGTCCAGTACAGTGGTTAAATCTTCAGATACAGTGGTGGAAGTGGAACCCAATGGAGTTGTAGTGGCAGCTGTCTCTAAAGATTCAGTAGTGCCCTCCTCCCCTGGAGATGCAGCTTCAGTGGTTGAAGAAGTAGGTTCAGCAGGGGTAGTGGTGGCTGCTACACTCATACTAGCAGTAGTTGTGGCATCTGTGGCATCTGAAGCTGCTATAGGAGTTGTGGTTGTAGATGATATAACTGTTGCAGTAGTAGCAACAGATGTAGTGCTGGCTTCTAAGGTTGTGGAGTCACCTGAACTGGTTGTGGCACCTTCAGCTGTAGCGGTGGTAGCTGTAGTGGTTCTATCTGCTGACTCAGTGGTGGTCTTATCCCCCGGAGTTATAGCATCAGGAGTCTGGGTGGTAGCTTCACTGTTGGTCAGGGCACCAGAGTCAGTAGTAGAGGGAGCACTTGGTACAGTTGTGGTGGCACCAGAAGGAGATGTGGTACCAGTGACTGAAGGTGAGGTGGTGGCACTTGTGGTGGCATCAACGCCTGGAGTTGTGGAGGCTGCTATGGTTGTGCTGGTTGCTTCTCCAGTTATTGTGGTTGTAGCTGAAGCAGTTGTACTCACAGCTGGAGATGTGGACTCCGCTGGTGAGGATGTAGGGTTAGCTGTTGGGGTTGTGGCATCAGCAGGTGCAGTTGTGGCAGCTTCAGTGGTTGTGTCTTCTGTTGGTTCAGTAGTAGCTTCTTCCCCTGGTGTTGTAGCATCAGGCGTCTGGGTGGTGGCTTCACTGTTAGTCAGGGCACCAGATTCAGTAGTAGAGGGAGCACTTGGTACAGTTGTGGTGGCACCAGAAGGAGATGTGGTACCAGTGACTGAAGGTGAGGTGGTGGCACTTGTGGTGGCATCAACGCCTGGAGTTGTGGAGGCTGCTATGGTTGTGCTGGTTGCTTCTCCAGTTATTGTGGTTGTAGCTGAAGCAGTTGTACTCACAGCTGGAGATGTGGACTCCGCTGGTGAGGATGTAGGGTTAGCTGTTGGGGTTGTGGCATCAGCAGGTGCAGTTGTGGCAGCTTCAGTGGTTGTGTCTTCTGTTGGTTCAGTAGTAGCTTCTTCCCCTGGTGTTGTAGCATCAGGCGTCTGGGTGGTGGCTTCACTGTTAGTCAGGGCACCAGATTCAGTAGTAGA
>NC_081557.1:258879682-258907668 GCF_022355385.1 Mustela nigripes | reverse complement strand
AGGAGCACTTGGTACAGTTGTGGTAGCACCAGAAGGAGATGTGGTACCAGTGACTGAAGGTGAGGTGGTGGCACTTGTGGTGGCATCAACTCCTGGAGTTGTGGAGGCTGCTATGGTTGTGCTGGTTGCTTCTCCAGTTATTGTGGTTGTAGCTGAAGCAGTTGTACTCACAGCTGGAGATGTGGACTCCGCTGGTGAGGATGTAGGGTTAGCTGTTGGGGTTGTGGCATCAGCAGGTACAGTTGTGTCTTCTGTTGGTTCAGTGGTAGCCTCATCCTCTGGGGTTGTAGCTCCAGTGGTAGCCTCATCCTCTGGGGTTGTTGCTCCAGAAGCCTGAGTGGTTGTTTCACCCACACTGGTCAGCACAGCTGGTTCAGCAGTGGAGGCTGAAGTCACAGGGGTGGAAGTAGTAGCACCTGCTATGGTTGTGCCAGCAGCAGCAGTTGTAACACTGGTGGCTGAGGTTGTGATTGGACCATTGGTGGTCACATCCAGTCCTGGGGTTGAAGAGGCTGCTGCAGTTGTGGTGGTGATTGTTCCCCCAGATGTTGGGTTTGAGGATCCAGCAGTTGTAGTAGCAGTGAGTGAAAAGTTTGTTTCTGGGGTTGTGGAGTCCGTTGCCCCAGTTGTTACCCCGCTCGGTGAAGTTGTGGTGGCAGCTGCAGTGGTTGTGTCATCAGCTGTTTCAGTGACTTCCTCACTCACCGGGGAAGTAGCTTCAGTGGTTATGTCATCGCCTTGTTCAGTGGTCGTCTCAGCCACTGGTGGGGTGGCAGAACTTGAGGCAGCTACAGTGGCAGTACCAGGTGCACTGGTGGTTGTAGAACTTGGTGCAACTGTGGTTGCAGAACTTGGTGCAGCTGTGTTTGTGGCACCAGGTGAAGCTGTCATTGTGACAGAACTAGAAGCAGTGGTAGAAGTTCCGAGTATTTCTGTGGTAGCAGAAGCAAGAGTTGTGGTAGCACTGGGTGATGATGCGGTGGCACCAGTGCTAGTGGCACCAATCCCTAGAGTTATGGGGGGTGTTGCACTTGTGGTACCAACATGTGTGGGGGTTGTGGCTGCAGTCGTGGTGGCAACAGTAGCAGGGGGTGTGTTTGCTAAAGTTGTAGTGACAATTTGAGTGGTGGAACTATCTGTTGCTGGGAGAGTGGCATCTTCTGCTGTGTTTGCTTCAGCTTCTGAGCTCTCTGTGGTAAAATCGGGTGCTGGGGCAGTTGCGGAGGCAGCATCTGTTGCTGAAGTAGTAGTTGATGTCACTTGGACTGTGGTGGCAGCCAGAGTTTCAGGTGTTCTGGTGGTTGTATCTGATCCCTTAGTTGCAGTGGCAGATGTACTAGTTGGGGCAATGGAAGTAGACATTTTGCTATTGGCTGTAGTGCTAGTGATGGTGGCTAAATTAGTAATAGCTATAGGTGTTGTGGTAATTGCATTGGTTGGGCCACCAGTTGTAATGTCTTCTGTTCCTGTTGGCCTTGTGGGACGTTTTGGTTTCCGACAGGGTGGCTTATGAGACAAATGAGGTCGGTGATGCTGCTGCTGGTTTGCATGGGGATGTTGGACACTTGGCCGTGGTTTTGGTGGAAGTGGATAGATTTGATGAGTCGTTAGTGGACACTTATGTGGTCGATTTGGTTGTAGACAGGGATGGAATTTAGGTGGTACATGTAATGGAAATGGTTTTGTGACTTTGTTATGTGGGAGCTTTTTCTGTGGACTTTGAACAGACTTAGATCCTTTGCATTTAGATGATTTCAAGGTTTTTTGGGCAGGTATAGATTTCCTTTTTTTTGGTTGTTTTACAATTTTGCCTGCTACAGAAGGTGGTCTTTTTTTTCCTTTGAGGGGTTTAAGTTGATTTACACCTTTCTTACGAGGTTTAGGCAGTCTTTTTTTGGCTTTACTTAGCCTCTTCTTTGCTGTTAGAGAGGTGGGCTGCCTTTTTTTAGATGGTTTTATGGATTTACTCTTTGCAAGAACTGCTTTCCCAGTCCTTTTACCTGCTGTGGGCTTTTTCTGTGTAGATTTCTTTTGAATTTTCTTCTTGGCTGGAGATCTTTTTGGTCCGGCTTGAGCAGATTTAGACCCATTGATTAGTTTTCCAGCAGCTGGTTTAGATTTTTTTAGGCTTTTCTTTTTGGCCAGAGTTTTTCTGAGAGCTGGAGATTTGCCGCCTTTTGTTTGTTTTGACTGCCTCTTGGCAGTTTTAGACGAGGAGCTTTTCACTTTATTTGGTCTTTTCTTGGAGGCTGGTTTTGTTTTTAGTACTGATTTCAATGCTTTAGGTTGATTCACTTGTTTCTTGGCAGGTGAAGTAAAGTTTTTGGGTTTCTTTGACACTTTATTTTTGGCCTTAGATATTTTCTTTTTTGTTGCAACTTTTTTTGGCTGATTGAGCTTTTTCTTGGCAGATGTAGATGCTGTCTTTTTAGGTGTGGTTAGATTTTTCTTTTTGACTTTTAATACTGCTCTCGTTGCTGTTGCTGTGGCTGGCCCTTTTTTGACTGGCGTTAACTGTTTATTTTTTTGTTTCTTTAGACTTTTCTTTTTGGCTGAACTTTTTTTGGGGGCTGCTTTAACTGCTTTTGCCCGACTCTGTTTTTTCTTGGCAGGTGATGGCGGAGTCTTACGAGATTTAGTTGGTCTTTTCTTTGGAGCTGAAGAAGTTTTGGGGGAACTTTTTATTGTCGTGGACTTAGATTGTGTTTTGGATATAGACACGGTTAGTTTAGAAGTATTTTGAGATTTCTTCTTAGTTACTTTTCTTTTGGGAGTTGATTTAGTTGTGCGTTGTTTTACCCGTTTCTTAGCAGGCCTAGCCTGGATTTTCTTGGACTTCTGTGAACTTTTCTTTGAAGTTGAAGTTTGTTTTGATGCCTCCTTAGCCACTTTTGGGAGATTCAGCTGCTTCTTGGCAGAGGTGGGCAGGATTTTTTTAGATGCATTTTGACTTTTCTTTACAGATAGAGATGGTTTTGGTGCTGCTGCTGTCCATCTTGACTGTTTTTTGGCAGTTGTCTTCTGATTTTTTTTCGGCTGTTTTAAAATTTTACTTGTGCTCCGTGGAGTATTTCGTCTTGTTAAACCAGATGGAAGGGGGGTCAGGCCTTTCTTGGCAGAGGTCAATGTACTTTTCTTAGGCCTGACTTGTAGACTTTGCCTTTTTGATGTCAGGACAGGTTTTTTCTTTTTGCTTGATGTCCTAGGATTTAAAGGTAATTGGCTGGCTGCTTTCTGTGGCAGGGCAGGAGAGGCAGAGGCACGAGAACGGGGTTGAGGTTTCCTACTGACTTGCGTGGATGGAGATCTATTTTGTGAGGTCCTGGCAGGCGAACTTTGTACTGGTCGACTATTGATTGTCTTTGTTCTTGGCCGGCGCTGTGACGGCTGACTCTCGCTGAACTGTAGGAGGAGAGAATAGAAGATATTACCAAATGAAGTATTCATTCAATTATTAGAGAAGCTGTTCTGCTCTTTAGTTTAAAATGTGCTTTGGTTTTAAGTGAAATATAAATTTAGAATAAACTGCACTATAAATTTAAAAGAACAAGGCACTATATGTGGATAATTAGAGAAAATATCTCGGTGTTAACTTTTAGTATTTACTAAGGAAATCCAATAATATACAGAAATCTAATTTGGGGAAATCATTGGTTTCATAAAATACCCCGTTAAATATGAAAACTTGTTTTTTGCTTAAAAATTACAGGATGGAATCATTCTCATCTCCTTTAGGAATTAAGAAAAGAATCAAGTAATAAGGCAATCATGTTACATGAATCTCAGTGAAAGTACTGTAGCTAAATGCTACTTTAGAATTACACAGAAGTATTTGGTGTTGAATTCAGAAAGTTGGATATTAAAAACTGCAACAAAAAATGACCTTCTCTTGCTTGCAAAAGCTTTATCTGAGGAATTAAATCTCTGAGAAGAATATGACAAAGATACAATAATAACGGCCGAAAAGGAAAGGATCCTTGAACAGAGCATGGTTGTTAAAATATCACGGAACAGACACTTAAAGACCATCTGTAATTCTAAAAATAGTGGATACTATGCTCTGATTAAAGAGAGATGTAAGGAACTAAGTAAGTGGTATATAATTAAGTCAGAGGAGCAGAAAAAGGTAGTTTTGTTTTGTTTTTAAAGTAGGCGCCTCTACAAGCATGGAGTACAATGTGGGGCTTGAGCTCATGACTCTGAGATCAAGACCCGAGATGAGATCAAGGGTCAGACACAACCAACGGAGCCACTGAGGCACCCTGATTTGTTTTTGTTTTTGTTTTTTTAAACAAATAAAGATACACAAAACTCTGCAGGAGAGATAAAAGGGTAAAGCAAAAGGCCACAAAATTCAAAAGACCAAAGATCGTTCAAAGACGTACATAAAAACCTACTTGCACAAGCCATGTTTCAGATGAGTCAAATGTGTATAATAATTTCTAGTTCAGATATCAATAGAAGAGACTACCTTCTTTTAATTGTGTTTAAGTCTTGTGTGGAAGAACATGTTGTAGTTTTCGATCATGAGAACATAATAATAGACCCAGAAATTGAATGAAAAACAAACTTGAGACATGGGTGAACTCACCCTCTTTTTCACCTTCACAGGGGAATCTCCTTACAATGAGGTGGTGAGAGAAGTGGAAATCTTGGTCATTTCTTCACAAGTTTACTTCCAGTACTCCAGATTTATCTGGAGATTTTCTCCTCCCTTATCCTCCTCAGTTAGAGTCATTCTCTACCTCTTCTCTCCCTCTTAATTTCCCTTTCGCCTCTCCCTTAGCTTTGTTTCTTCTCCTCAAATTTCAGGTGATTCTTATGGTATTAAAAGTACAAGACAGTTCCTGTTCCTACCTGTCTCATGTGACTCTGTCCTGTTTTTAAAAATACAATGCTGAGGGGCGCCTGGGTGGCTCAGTGGTTTGGGCTGCTGCCTTCGGCTCGGGTCATGATCTCAGGGTCCTGGGATCGAGCCCCGCATCGGGCTCCCTGCTCCGCAGGAAGCCTGCTTCCCTCTCTCTCTCTCTGCCTGCCTCTCTGCCTACTTGTGATCTCTGTCTGTCAAATAAATAAATAAAATCTTTTAAAAAAAATACAATGCTGAGTGAAATCAGTCAAGCAGAGAGAGTCAATTATCATATGGTTTCACTTATTTGTGGAGCATAACAAATAGCATGGAAGACATGGGGAGTTAGAGAGGAGAAGGGGGTTGGGGTAAATTGGAAGGGGAGGTGAATCACGAGAGACTATGGACTCTGAAAAACAATCTGAGGGGTTTGAAGTGGTGGGGGGGGGTGGGAGGTTGGGGTACCAGGTGGTGGGTATTACAGAGGGCATGGATTGCATGGAGCACTGGGTGTGGTGCAAAAAATAATGAATACTGTTATGCTGAAAATAAATAAATTTAATTTAAAAAAATGCAATGCCATAATCTCACTCTGAACCCCACCTCTGTGTCAGCTCTCAATTTTAGGTAGGTCTTCTTGTATTTGAAAGTATGGAATCTTACCTGGAAACAAATGGCAAAGACCAGGATGAGCCCTGTCAGGACTGAAGTCTTCATCCTGTCCTTTTAACTCCTAGAAGTGAAGACACAAGAGAAAAGATTTATGTGCTTAACAATGGAAAAATAGATTTTACCGAACTGTCTAATGATAAAAAAATGAAAATTTTAGTAGCAAGTTTAAGAGTAAGGAAGGTGTTTTTTTTCTCTAAAATTAAGCTCAAAATGTGGATGTGAAATGAATAGATGTCTGTGTATGTTTTGAAAACACTGTCATTATTTGAAACCAGTAAACATCAGGTCTTTCCATTTGGTATGCTAATAAGATGATGATTTTTCTTTAAATTCTCACTTGAAAGGAGACCATCATCTTCTATCAGGAGTTATAATAAGAAATCCCTCACCCATCCATTATCCACTACTGCATGTGTATTTACACACACACACACACACACACACACACACACACACCCTACTTGTTCTCTTCCCCCAAATCCCATCATTTAGGAAAATCACAGCAGTCGTGACATAAAGAGAGTTCTAGGAAGGTACATGATGTGCTGGGTTGAGCGGCCAAGTTTTGGAGCTCATCTCCTATGTGCACAATGTATCGTTTTATTGCTTGGACAGATTCCATGGAATCCTGAGATTCTAGGATGTTACTTACTTTTGCTCTCCCCTTCCTCATTTTTATTTTTTTCGTCTAGAATCCTTTACCTGAAAATGTTTTAGAAACTCTTATTGTATACTTGCCTATTGATAATTCATTTTTAGATGATGTGCACATCACAATTTAAGTTATTGAATGTATCAAGTCTATTTCTGGCCTGTGTTAGTCTAGTTTTTAAGAACCCCATGTTGTTGGGGCACCTGGGTGGCTCAGTGGGTTAAAGCCTCTGCCTTCGGCTCAGGTCATGATTCCAGGGTCCTGGGATTGAGCTCCACATCGGGCTCTCTGCTCAGCAGGAGCCTGCTTCCCCCCACCCCCTCTGCCTGCCTCTCTGCCTCCTTGTGATCTCTGTCTGTCAAATAAATAAAAAGAATCTTTAAAAAAAAAAAAGAAAAAAAAAACATGTTGTTCTTCCTAAAAGAAGACAGTTTTATGGGTGGATAATGTACAATATTTCCATGATGTTGTATTATTAGGATGAGTATACAGGAAAAAAGACTTGTGATTCCAGAATTTTGTGAAAGGAAAATGGAAAATAAAGGCAGCCTGTACCTGCCTTAGGAATCACCTTAGGAAGCTCAGTATACATGAGCTGGTCTCTAGTAGTTCATGGATTGTGAGCGTGTGACGGGAGTCTGAACTGAGTCCGTTTCTGTCATCGTCTTCCTCCACAAAACCGTCTCTTCCTTGGGTCCCTATTTTAGTGAATGGCACAGCATTCACTTGTGTTAGCTTCAGCTAGAATCCCAAGTCAGTCTCGATTCTTCCTCTCATTCTCCTGAGTCCATCCATCACTGAAGCCTCTCTATATTTTACTTTCTTTTTTTTTTTTTTAAAGATTTTATTTATTTATTTGACAGAGAGAAATTACAAGTACACTGAGAGGCAGGCAGAGAGAGAGAGAGAAGGAAGCAGGCTCCCTGCTGAGCAGAGAGCCCGATGCGGGACTCGATCCCAGGACCCTGAGATCATGACCTGAGCCGAAGGCAGCGGCTTAACCCACTGAGCCACCCAGGTGCCCTCTATATTTTACTTTCTAGACAGAGTTTTGAATCCGTTTTTTTCTCCTCATCTTCACCAACAGCATCCTAGCTAAGTTAGCATCAGATCTCACTTGAGCCACTCATTAGCTTAGCAAATATTATTACCTATTAAATAGTAGGCAGTGTTATAGAATATGGAGAGAGAGAGGAGTTCAGTTCAGTGTCCCTGACTTATTAAGCACAGAACCTCCCCCACCCACCTCCACCCCAGCAGCCCTCAGTTTGTTTCCTGAGATTAAGAGTCTGAGGGTTTGTCTCCCTCTCTAGTTTCATCTTGTTTCATTTTTCCCTCCCTTTCCCTATGATCCTCTGTCTTGTTTCTAGAATTCCTCATATCAGTGAGATCATATGATAATTGTCTTTCTCTGACTTATTTGGCTTAGCATAATACTCTTTAGTTCCATCCATGCTGTTGCAAATGGCAAGATTTCATTTTTTAATGGCTACATAGTGTTCTGCTCTGTGTGTGTGTGTGTGTGTGTATGACATCTTCTTTATCCATTCATCTGTCGGTGGAATTCTGGGCTCTTTCCATAGTTTGCACAGCTTTGTTTTTAATTAACTATAGTAGCTGTGATTTTTCTAAAATATAAATCTGATTATTTTAGCTCCCTCATTAAAACCTTTCCCTCGTTTCCCATTGCTCTTATCCTCAAGCCTCCCCTACACTGAAAAAACATTCTTCAAGTGGCTCTCTAGGCCTTTTCCAGCCGCACCTCTCACTGATCTTCAGTCACATCTCTAGGTGTCACCTACATTGTGTGTGTGTGTGTGTGCGCGTGTGAGAGAGAGAGAGAGAGAGAGAGAGAGATACTCTTCTCTTTCTCAAAGGTCCTTACATATTCTGTTATACAATTCAATGTAAAAGGCTTTTTATTCCACCTGCTGGAACAACTCCAGTCCAAGTTAGCCAGTGATGTGTTTATTGTCAGTCTAATTCTGATCGGACAGAATGAAATTCTCTCCAGTGTTTGAAGGTCCTTTCCTCTTCTCTTGGCTTTTTTTTTTTTTTTAAAGATTTCATTTATTTATTTGTCAGAGCAAGCACAAACAGGGGGAGCAGTAGGCAGAGGGAGAAGCAGGCTTCCTGCTGAGCAAGGAGCCTGATTCGGGGCTCCATCCCCAGGACCCTGGGATCATGAGCTGAGCTGAAGGCAGCTGCTTAACCACCTGGGCCACCCAGGCATCCCTTCTTTTGGCTTTTGTGAAACCACCTTATTCTTCCTACCTCTCTGAAGTTTTGCTTTGTTTTTAAGGTTTGTGGGTTTTTTCTTTTCCCTACTCACCTACATTATGATTCAGGCATCAGTCTTATTTTTCTCTCCCTCCTCAGCAACGTCTCTGTGTGATCTCCTGCCTCTACTTGGAAACAGCATCTATCTGTATGCTGACTTCTAAGTTTATTGATCAACATTCATCTATCAAACTCTTTCATGGACGCCTCCATTTTGTTGTACCATTATACATTTAACCCAGCCTGTCTGAAATTGATTCGTTGGTGTCTGCTAGCCTCTTCTTGGTTAAGAAACCAGATGTTAACAGAGAAAAGATTTTGGAGTAAGAGCACCCTAGAAGCAGCGTCGTCATCCACACAATTACCTTGGGAGGGGTGTCTCCTTTGGATCTTCGTGAGAACTTGCTTCGTCTTGACTCAGCAGTGCCTCTAAGACTTGATGCCCGCAGGGATAAAGAGAACTAATTGAATGGTTCTCCCATCTAATAAGGCAACCACGCCTTCCCTTTGCACCTCCTACTTTCTGCCTATTGGTTGTGGTACAGAGTCGGAGCTAGGGAAGAAATGTGTATAAGGAATTATTTCAATTTAATCTTCAAATATTTGCCCTTTGGATTTTCTGCCTGGGAACATTGAGAATTCTATCTTTTACTTTGAAGAGATGATGATAAAATCTGATGAGTTAACAAAATGCATAAATTAACACTATAGCTTGTATGGATATCGTTCATTTTAAGAAATTGTTCTTATTTGCAGTTATAAAATAATTTACATATCGTCAAATGTTCCCCAATTTTTGGCATTAGAATGACTTTATTTTTGTAGTTTGTTTCAATATTTCAAAGTGTAATAGAATTGAAGAGGCGAATGTCTGAGAGAATGTAATAAGAGAATATAAATAATCTTTCCTTCACTGCGTTAAAACACTTTCACTTAACATGTAAACTCAAAGTGCCCATGTTAGGGAAATTTGTGAACTATGTTTACTCTGCTTTCTTTAAAAAAAAAAATTATTTGTCAGAGAGAGAGAGAGAGATCACAGGAGACCACAAATAGAGCGAGTGGCAGGCAGAGGGAGAAGTGGGCTCCCCATTAAGTAAGGAGCCTGATGCAGGACTTGATCCCAGGACTCTGGGATCATTACCTGAGCTGAAGGCAGATGCTTAACCTACTGAACCCCCTAGGTGTCCCTCTAAATACTTTTTCAATTGCAGGTGACCATGCAGTGAGTAAATATAGATAATTTCCATTAGGCATACTTGCTTTTATTAATTTTATGTAGTTTTATATTATATATTTTTGTATTTATTAATTTTATACTGGTTTATTTACCACTTTTATGTATTCATTTCTATTACACCACATGCCAGAACAAATGGCAAATCTACTAGCTCTGAAGAAGTGTAGCTGTGAGAAATCACCAGTATATTTGAGAAAAAAAATGCAAAAAAAAAAGTTTTAAAGGCAATCCTAGAATGGTGAAGAGAGCACTGAACCTGGAATCTGGAGATTTAGGTTTAACTCCTAGTTCTGTCATTTTATTTCTGTGGAACTCTGGTAAATTTATTTGCAAAGGCCATTTTCACATCTATAAGATGAGAATCAATCCCGTTCTATTTACCTGCACGTGTTGCTATTACAATTAAATTAGAATATTCATTTACTTTGTAAGTTCTATAGCACTCTATGACAATATTGATTGTAATCTAACTTATTTGTATATAGAATTTTTATAACTTATTATTTATAGATGTATTTAATATAACTTTTAATCTCTGCATTACTGGATTTGAAATGGCAATTTTTAATTACTTGTTCATTCAACAGATACTTACTGGACATCCGTCTATAGAAGGCATTGTGGATTCAATAGGAAGAAGAGAGACCTAGTTTCTGCCCTGAGGGGCTAGGGACTTACTGGAAAGAAATGTTAACACAAACAAAAAAGAGTGACTTTGATCCATTGATATCTGATTAATAGAGAAGGCACACTTCCACGTAGCCATTTCTTTTGGACAAATTTTCTTCATTCAGTACCTTTTCTTCAAGAATCTTAGGAAGGTCAGAAGTCAGGGTTTGGCTGCTCTTGAATAGTTGGGCACCTGCGTGGTAATTGATATCATAATAAGGGCTGTGCAATAACAATGCACAATATTGTCTTTTCTGAGAATTGAGGTAATCACTTTACAGTTAATAAAATTATATATACTTAATACTGATACACTGATTTGACTCGTAATAAGGTTGGCTTCCTTCTCTCTTATGTTTGTCATTACTTTGGAACATTAAACATAATACTCTCCTTTATGACGTCAGTATTATAGGTGTTCCAATTTATGGTTATTATTTTGATTGAATATTGGAATATGGTAGAAAGGACATTGGAAGCTAAGAACTTTGGTCTGCCTATTCCCTAAATTTGAGTTTATACTTAATTTTGTAAGGACAGCTCTTATATGGAAATCGCAACAAATAACATAAACTCTGTGTTTATTTAAAATTATTCATGCCTTCTTCAGGGTGAACTCAAAGATATTCAAGAAGTTTTAGAAAAGTAGACCAAGCTTCTTCCAGTCATGAATAAGATAAATTGCACAGTTATTAACGTGTTATTGATATAGAAGAAAAAGATTATTAATTATTTTACATTTAAACACCAATCAAGATTAAATAAATACAAAGTATCTGCAAATATTCTTATGAGGTTCTTGGGTATTAGCATGATCTTAGACATTTTCCTATCAGATTGTCTTGAAAAAGTAGGAGAATAATTATATGTGGTTCATATTAAGTCATTAGAGAAGGGAGTTTCAGATCAACTTGCCCATCTGATCTAAAATATAATGTTTAAAAAAGATCAAGACAATGTAACCTTTTAGAAATTTTTTTGGTTTTTTTTTTTAGATTTTATTTTTATTTATTTGACAGAGAGAGATCACAAGTAGGCAGAGAGGCAGGCAGAGAGAGAGGAGGAAGCAGCCTCCCCGCTGAGCAGAGAGCCCGATGCGGGACTCGATCCCAGGACCCTGAGATCATGACCTGAGCTGAAGGCAGCGGCCCAACCCACTGAGCCACCCAGGCGCCCCACCTTTTAGAAAATTTGAAAGGAAAATAAACATACATGTTTTTGAAGAAAGGATAAAAGTGATTGGATAAATAGAAGCGATAGTCAGATTAATTACAAATAGTGGATAGCCATTGAGAAATAGGTGAAATTTGCAGGTATAGTGTCATTTGAGGAACTAAAGTCTAATAAGTAGAGGTATCTTTATTCTGATATATATATATATATATATGTGCATATACATAGTCTACAAAATAGAATTTTTATTTCAGTTAATTTCAGTGTGAAATGTTTGTTTTGTGTTTGTAATGATCTGATAATGCTCAACATTCTTCGCTCACAGTCATCATCATTCAACTCAGCATTATTACCGTGAACAACCTCAAAATATGACCTTTTCAAGGATTGCTCAAGCATGATTTCACACCATAGTTTATAATTTAAGGAAGTAAATGTTTGTTGAAGGAATAAATAAGTCAGAATTTAATATTTTAACACTTGATATGGTACTTGTTCTGTTGAAAAATCATATTTGAAACACCATACTTCAGTTAGAGTTTTGGAACTATTTGGGCTCTTAATTCAACAGTGTTGAAGAAAATTTACTTACAGTAAAGTAAAATTCACTTGTTGTAAAATAAGAAAAATCCATTATCTTGCCCCCAATCCCTATGACCTTATAATGTATAATGGCTTTATGCTATTTTCTTTTAAGAGAAATTTAGAGTTCATTTTTTGTGTTAATATGGTAATTTGTAATTACAGTTACAATATCATATTTCCCTTGACAGAAGAATTGTGTAGCTGCCCTTGGTTCTATATTAATATGTTTTTCCAATCCACACTCTTTTCTTATCATGCCCTTCATACCTAAATATTCATCTGTTCTTCCATTCTTATTTCATCTTGAGACTCAGAGAATGTCTTTCTCCCTTTGCTGTATGCTAGTACTTGCTAGTCAGCTGAATCTAGCAAGAAGTACGCAGGTCAGGAGCTCGGTGAGTCACTTCACACAGGTGAGCCTCCTGGGGCAGAGAGGAGGAAGTGGAGAGTGGAGCTGGAAGTACCGGGAGGAGATTCAGCACAGTCATGAAGTCATGCACGGGCCCTGCAATTTCCAGGTCATTCTGATATGCGTACCATTCCATGTCACACAGAATGATGGTTTTCCTCCTTTTACTTGAATAAATAGCAGTTTACCAAGAGCCAAAGTGACCATGGTCCTTTGTTGCTGAGGGGAACCAGCCCTTGCTCTTAACACTTGTTTGGAGAACCCAAACAGGAAATCCTTGGAGTATCCAATAATCAGCCAATCCACAGCTCAGGCAGACAAAAGAACATGGCTGATTTTAAAGTAGGAGGAACGTGATATCTAGATGAATTTGAATTAGAAGACACATCTAATTGACATCACAAACAAATTAGGCATTTGGTTTTGATGTTTTCTAAAAATAGGCCCAGGCACATTTCATAAAGAATAATTTTGTAAGGAGTGATGTTTTCTAGAGGTGCTACTTTGTAAATGTATAGAGGAAGGATGGTTAGGTCAACTAAAATTTCATAATTATTTAGGCATATCTCTCTATCCCATCTCAGGCATTAATGAACTGGCTTTCTTGCCCACCCGCCTCTCTGGGACTATGAACTTAAAATTAAACTGCAGACAGTAATGGTTAGTTAAGGTAGTTGCTCTGCATTGTCCATTTTCAGTTGAGCTATTGTTCTATACTTCGGTCCAAGCTAGCAGTGTTTTGCTACGATTCTTAAAAACTTGGAGTCTCTCATCAATCTATCAATTTACTTTTATATAACAGAATCTTCCACAAATCTCTTTAAGATAAGCTGACCCTAGTTTGGTCTCCTGCTAAGACTGCTGAAGAACAATACCCTTAAGCTTTCTAGAGGCTTTATGGCTTGATTAGATAGATCTGTGAGGCATACACCTAATCTTTTTTTTTTTTTTTTAATTTAAGTATGGTTGACGCACAATGTTATATTAGTTTCAGGTGTCCAACATAGTGATTCAACTTCTCTGTATGTTATGCTGGGCTCACAAGTGTAGCTACCATCTGTCACCATACAATGCTACTATAAGACCATTCATTAGGCTGTGCATTTCATTCCTGTGACTTACTCATTCCCTAGCTAGAAGCCTGTTTCTCTCACTCGCTTTCACCCATTTTGTCCATTCCCCGCACCCCTTCCCTCTGGCAACCATCACTTTGTTCTCTCTATTTGTACGTCTGATTGTTTTTGTTTCTTCGTTTGTTTTGCTTTTTGGATTCCCCATATGATTGAAATCATATATGTTTGGCTTTCTTAGTCTGATATATTTCACTTAGCATAATACCCTCTAAGTCTACCCATGTTGTGCAAACAGCAATATGTCACACGCTTAATCTTTTAAAGGTCTCTCTGTGTGACCAAACGCTTAATCTTTTAAAGGTCTCTCTGTGTGACCAAATAGTACTTGGAAGTACATTTTGCTTTCTGAAATTTTAATAAAACTTTGAAAAAGTTACATCCTTGGTTCACAACCGTATTTTCCTGACCATGCCTTGGACTTGAACATTGTTGCATTTCTATACATCCTCAACAAAGAGAATATAAAATTTAAAAATGATTGCCATTTACAATAATGTAAGAAATGAAATAAATATTAAATCTAATGATATGTTCAAGTTCTACACTGAAAATCATAAAATCTTATTTTATTAGTTTTCCTTTTTGGGGGTGGGGATGAGGGGCCAAGGGAAAATGAGAGAGAGAATCTTAAATAGGCTCTGTGCTGACAGAGCCCTTTGCAGGGCTCGGCCTCACAACCTTGGCCTCCCAAAATAATGACCTCCCGAAATCAAGAGTTGGACACTTAACTGACTGAGCCACAAAGGACCCCCCCCCAAAACAGTAATTTCTTACATAACAGTTCTTAAAATCAGAAATCTGGTACAGGTATCACTAGACTACAACCACAATGTTGGTAGGCTACATTCCTTTTTGAAATTCTAGGGGAAAATCCATTTCCTGCTCATTTTGGTTTGTGACAGAATTTAGTTCCTTGAAATTATAGGATTAGGGGACCATTTTCTTTTGGCTGTGTCTGAGCACCATTGCTAGCTTTTCTGGTCCGATACATTTCTTGGCTCATGACCCCCTCCCTCTGTCCTCAAAGTGATGCAGTCCTTCTGGTGTCATATATCTCTTACCCACTGTTCTTTCTTTTCTACTTATAGATTTATGTGATTAAATTGGGCTCACCTGGATAACCTGTGATAATCTCACCATTTTAAAGTCCATAATCATATATGCAGAGTCCCTTTTGCTGTGGAGGGTAATTCATGAGTTCTAGGGAGTAAGGGATAGTCATCTTTGGGGCCATTATTCTGCCTATCATAGTTATTAAACAGAATTAAAAATAACCTAATAAAATGAAGCAATCTAACCAAATTCATGAATTGGAAGATGATAGTCTAAAAATGTGGGGATCCTTGGTGGTTCAGTTAGTTAATCATCTGCCTTTGGCTCAGGTCATGATCCCAGGATCCTGGGATTCAGCCCCGCATCAGGCTCCCGGCGAAGTGTGGAGTCTGATGCTCCCTCTTTCTCTGCCCCTCCTCACCGCTTGTGCTCTCTCTCTCTCTTTCTCTCAAATAAATAAATAAATAAAATCTTTAAAAGATTACTCTAAAACTGTGAATTCATTTCTATCGTGAATCAAAGCCTGTGTGAGGCCTAAAATATTGTGGAAAAATTGATAAGAAATGAAGGAAAAGAAGAGAAGAACCTTGGAAAAATGGAGAGTTGTTTGAATGAATTTACACATGTTGTCAAAAGAGAAATCTATAGGAATTGTGAAAACAATGTCATTTTACCAAAAAAAAGATATGAAACTAGTAAATAATGGTAATTAAGCTGGAAAAGTGTAAGAAAGGCATTTGATGAGTCTTCCAAGAGATATTAAAGAAAAAATAGTGCTTTAAATGAAGGGACCCAGTCTCAGAAAAGCAAATAATAATATTGTTATATAATCTGTGTTTCTGAATAGTCTTGTTTGGGAAACTGGGTACTTGATGGGTGAGTAGAAGGTCTTTATTGGTCTTGGTTTTTAAGAGAGAATCATAGGAGCAATTCACTGAAAGCAAACAAGTCTGAGATATAATCCCTCTCCTGACTTAGTCTTTCAAGGACACTACATCCGTACATGTGTTCTGGATGGAAGATACGGAAATGGAAGGGAAGTGCAGGCCTTATTAATTTCACAGATTTAATCCCTCCTAACCTGCTTAAGAGAATTTCCCAAATCCTTCTGTGCTTTCTGTCCTGCTTTTCCTTTGAATTCTCTGCTTACTGTCCTCTTCCCCCCCCCCCCCCCCGCCACCCGCTTCTAATCCAAACAGGTAGTAACTAAGTTTATTCACTTCCAGTGTACGGAATCTTTGCAGAGAAACAAGTGGCCAGAATGAACCTAATCAGTGTTAAAGCTGTCATTTTGTCCTGATAGCCTATATAGGTTTCTAAGAAAGAGAATTCTAGTTATTCTTTATGTTCTATATCTCTTATCTAGTTAGTTATTTATGTTCTGATCCCCTCTCAGAATTACTTTTTGAGAAAATCCTTCACTTTCTCACTCTTTGCTCTTTTAGTGCTTGTGATGATTCTTCATAATGATTTATCAAATTCATATGTGAGTGTATGTAATTGTATGTTTAAAAGCTGATTTCTGTCCTAGATTTTAAATTCTACAAGGGCAGAGATTGTGTTTATTTTGGTTAACAGTGCATCCCACTCAGTGCTTAGTGCACAGAAAGTCATACATAAATATTTGTGAAATGACTCTTGTGATGTTTATCACTGCAGATATGCAGAAGCCCAGTTCTCTTTCCTCAAATTTCATCCATTATGATGCATAACTAAACTTCTTGTGGGTAATCTTTTCAACTACCTCATCTCTGTTTCTTTCATGGATTTATATTGCTAGCATTTAAACGCGTTGAAAACCTTCCCTGTGTCCATCCGACATTCAAGCTCTGTTTACTGTCTTCTCTCTCTCCTTTGCTTCACTGTCAGTCTCCTTAGAAGACATCAGGCAATAATCTCAATTTGAACTTCTTCTTTAACACTCTATAATCTGCTGTATTCCCCACTTCCCTGAAATTGCTTGTCAGGTTTGAAGTTACTTGTCAAATTTGCTTGTGACATTTTTGTTACTAATTAACAATGGATATTTTTTAGTTTATATTGTAGTTAACCATTTTTCAGTAGTTGATACTTTGACAAGATCGTTGCTTCCTTCTTGTCCTCTGTTGAATTACCCCTTCCTGGCTTTTCTCTTAATCCTCAACTTCCTTCTTGTTTCATTCCCTAAGAGACTGGTGTTCTATGAGATCTCACTGCATTTCTCCTACAGTCTCCTGTAGAATTCCTGCAAGTAGTCACACATTTCCTTGGTATTAACACCATCTGTATCGGATTCCTTCCAGGTCTCTTGTGAAGGATTCAGTGGCTTAATGAATGGTTTCTGTTGTTTTTATCATCGCTCTTCAGACCTGCTGTGTGCCCCAGTTGACCTCCTAACTTTTCCAGGCCTCTTTTCTTCTCCTGAGGGATTGGTAGAGAAGCTTATAAAGAAATCTGAACCAAGAATGTTCTAGAGCTGGGTTTATCTTACTAGAAATGCTGGTAGCTGTACTCTCCCTGGATCCTGATCCAGAACTGTTCTTTTTCAAACCTAAACCAAATGTCTTAATGCCTTTAGATGATTATAAGGGACTGAGTCATTTTTTCCTTTGATAAAGTAATTCAGTTTTTTTCTCGTCCCTCTAAATTTTCTGGGGTAGGTGGATGGTACTGTTGAGGATAGAGGACAACAGTTCATGTAGATGAGATAGCTCCAGGTTCATCTTGAAACAACAGCAACCATATAAGGAGGCAATTCCTAAAAAGGAGAATTTTTTTCTTTGCATATTCTTTCTCAAGACCATATGAATCCTTGCATTTGTTTAGTATAGAATGTGATAATATTATCTTGTAATTTCTAGACTGTCATTCTTTTTAAAAAAAATTTTATCAAAGAAAAACATTTAGTAACATAGTATTAATTATATAGTAATTAATACATATTTCTACAGTTTCAGTACTTCAATCAACTAATTTTGCATATTTTACTCCCATATATTTTTAGTAAAGCTGAATAATCAATGTATGAAAGTTATTCAAGGAGAAAACTACAATCAAAATTCTTCCAGTTGCTTAAAATGTGTTGGAATATTTTCTTAAATAATTTTATTTGGAAAAATATAGAGAACATCTTTGTCATCAACATGATAAGATGAGCATATCAGAATTATTTTATTAGTAACTACTTTAGAGTTTTTTGAAAATATTTTTAATTTTATGAAGTTTACTTTGCCTAGATATTTGTTATTTTATTCTCATTTACCATTTTTTCACATGTAAATATAAAATCATAAGCCAGGACAGATGGTAAAAAATTCTGTGCCTGAGGAAATGCAGGTGTGAGAATTAATGGGTGTATCTGAAAATTCATTGAAGAAATAACTTGTAGTTCTTGGATGGTAAATGAAGCTGTCCTTGGAAGGAGGAATTCTGTATTTTAATCTTGCTGCCACTTAGCAATTTGATGATAGGGAGATCATTTAACTCCATCTGTTAAAAAAGGATGATATTTTCCTAATTCACATTACAAAGTGTTCTTAGATTTAAATGAGGATGTTTAGTAATGAATAAAATACATTGTAAAGTTGTTTGTAAATCTGGTTAACAGCCCTATCCATTTACATATTGAATTGAATTAGTAGCTGTTCACCTTAATTGACTTGAAGGTAAAAATATTGATTATATCTTTAAATCTCATACTTAAAGCATTTTTTTATAATAAATCCCATTCATTCATTCAAAAATAGTGAATAATTTTTCTTTTATGCTGTGACTGGTACTGAGAGTACATCAAAGCCATGATTATGGCACTAATGAAAGATCAAGTGGAAGAGAATAGTCTCCTTTTTTTCAAAGGGATCACTTTTGGTAGACCCAGCATATTTCAACTGGGCAATTCCTCTGCTGTTAGAGGAACATGTCTTCTAATTCACCTTTGCTTCAGAAAGCCTTTTGATTTGAAAGTCTGTAGGATAATTAACAATGTAGTAAACATGTTAGTAACAGAACAATACATAATACTCTCTCTTCATGAGACTTGACATCATCAGTTCAAACTAGAAAGGTCACATACGCTTAAGAGTGTTACACTGATTTGACTCGTAATGTGATTTACTTTTTTTCGCTTATTAGTTTTCCATTTGCTTTAGAACACTAGTCACTATATATTCCTTTATGAAGTTCATAATTATAGTTTTGTTATTCAGATATTGTGACATAGCCAAAAGGATTGTTGGGTGAAAAGATTGTCAGACATCAGAAACACAAGTTGTTTTGTTTAATAACTTTCTAGAAAAGGTTCTTGATCTTTGCTTTAGCTGTTCCTCTGTGTAGCATGCTTTCTTTAACTTGGGGTTCACTTGGCTAACAATATTTGCAGTGGGAAAAAAATCCCTTGTTAACATTATATGTTTATCTTTGTTTAAATATTTTATTATTTCTTCCTTAATGTTAACACTTTCAGATATTTAATCAAAGATAACATATTCAATTTCTTATTAATAAAAATAATTAAAATAATAACTTAGAGTTTATTTAGAAACTCCTTAATATTGAAGTGTCCCAGGGCTTGTTGTTTTGATGCTTCCGTTTTCTATCTATAATAACTACCTTGCTAATCTCATCTAGTCTCACAGTTGTAAATGCCATTTCTATGGCATCAACTTCTAAATATATAATCTTGCTCTTCCTGACTTCCCTCCTATACGCCACACTTAAATATCCAACTCTGTCCTTGATAATGCTATTTAGATCACTGAGAAACATCTCTAAGTCTGATGCTTTCAAAATGGAACTCTTAATCTTCCTTAAACTATAATCAACACCTGCTAGATTTTTAGCTTTCACCATCTTTTCAGCTTTTCAGACCAAATATCTGGGTCATTGTGACCCTCTCTTTACCTCATACCTCATATCTAGTCAATCAGGAATTCCTTTAAAGAGTATCTAGGATCTTTCTTCTTTTTGCCTTCCTCATCCAAGCCACCATCATTGGCTTGGAGAATCTGGTTTATATTAATGGTCTTCTAATTGGTCTGTGCCAGACCAAGTTCTCATAGCAAGGATGTGATAGTTTTAGGTCAAACCATTTCACTGCTTATATTTGCCACTAGTTGTTTATAGCATTCCAAAATTAGAATATAAGATGTTTGTAAAATATCTATGACAAATGTCTTTATATAATGCTGTGTTGCTTTCATTCGTTTCATGTCTAGGAATATATCCCATAGAAATGAATTTGGATCCCAGCAATGTGTGTCATACAGCTGTTTGTAAAAGAAAAAAGAGAAAATATATCTACCTAAAAATAAAATTGGTTACATAAATTATGATGCACTAATAATATAAAGCCTTTTATATATGATGTTGTTTAATGACACAGAACTTGTCCTTATATGTAGAGACCATATTTTATAGCAGTGTGAGATATACACGTTTGGATTAGAAGACCATTTTTTCTCCCTCTGGGAGGAAGGGTAATTGTGTTTTGTTTGTTTTTCCTATTTCCTAGAATTTCAAAATAAATGACTTCTCTTCAAATAATATTTAAAATTAAAATATAAATGACATAAAATACTAATTTTAGTTTAATCCAGTTATTTAAAATTCCTTTACTCTGGGATTCCTGGGTGGTTGTCAGTTAAGCATCGGCCTTTGGCTCAGGTCATGATCCCAGGTTTCTGGGATCAAGTTCCACATTAGGCTCTTGCTCCAGCTGGGAGCTGCCTTCTGCTGCCTTCCACTCCCCCTGCTTTTGCTCTCTCTCTCTGATGAATAAATAAATAAATACTTTAAAAAATAGATAAAATTTCTTCACTCGAAGATTAACTTGCTTTCAGAATGTTTTATTGAAGGTAATGAGTACTCTTGAGAAACTTGAAAGTACACTGACAAAATGCAGGGAAAAGTCTTATGGTCCTAAAAATATATCACATTTAAATTGAAGACCAGTGCTGCTGAATCACTGAGAACGTTTATCAATATCTAAAATGCTAGGTTGAGCTTGAAGAAAACTTGGAAGAAAATATAGAAAAAAAATCATGCTTCAATAAACTTAGAACTATTTCTTTATGCTTTTCTATTACTTATGTAGGTTCTTTAAAGATTCCAATATTGATTATGATATTTTGTTTCTCCCCTCTTGTTATGTAATATTAAGATACTTAGATAAAAATGACAGGATCTTTAAATGCATGTGTTATTATAGTATGTCTATAAATTAGAAGATACTAGTAATATTTCTTAATCTGACATTAATACAGATTTTTTAACTTCCACTCCTGGAAAACTAAACAATTTAGAGTATGCATTTCTTTTTATATCTTTTCATCCTCACTACTGTATCTTCTTCTGTCTCAAACTACAGTGTTTTAATATTACCTCAACATTTTACAGTTTTATTGAATAACTGCAAATTTCTAATGATAATAGATTTTTCTAATGCAGTATCACATCTTTCATTATATTTCCAGTATTAGCTACTGTTTTTATTTTTTTAAAGATATATGCACCCTATTGTTTATTGCAACATTATTTATAACTGTCAAGAAATGGAAGTAACCTAAGTGTCCATCAGTAGAAGGATGGACAGAAACAATGAAATCTTGCCATTTGTAATGACCTGCATATAACTAGAGGGCATTTTGCTAAGCAAAACCAGTCAAACAGAGGAAGATAATCATCACATGATCTCCTTATGTATGGAATTTGAGAAAAAAACAGGATCGTAGGGGAAGAGAGGAAATAATAGAACAAGATGAAATCAGAAAGGGAGAAAAACCATAAGAGACTCTTGTTCACAGGAAAACAACTGAGGGTTGCTGGAGGGGAGGGAAGTGGGGGACTGGGGTAACTGCTGATGGACATTAAGGAGGGCATGCGATGCAATGAGCACTGGGTATTACACAAGACTGATGGATCACTGACCTCTAACTCAGAAACTAGTAATACATTATGTATTGAATTTAAACTAAAAAAATGAAAAAAAAATGAATGGGTAAGGAAAATGTGGTGTGTACATACAAACACACAAATGGAATATTATGCAGTCATAAAAAAGAGATAGTGCCTTTTGAGACACCATGGATGAACCTAGAGAGTATTATGCTAAGTGAACTAAGTCAAAATAAGAAAGATGAATATCATATGAATCTACTCCATAAGTGGAATCTACCAAAGAAAAAGGAATAAACAAAAAGTGCAATCAACAACTGATGGACACCAGAAGGGAAGGGCGTGGGAGGTTTGGGCAAAATGTGTTATTATAGTATGTCTATAAATTAGAAGATACTAGTAATATTTCTTAATCTGACATTAATACAGATTTTTTAACTTCCACTCCTGGAAAACTAAACAATTTAGAGTATGCTACTGTGTTTAATTATTCAGTGTCATAGTTCTCAGAAGCATTCTCTGAGCTTCATAAAGAATCATGGAAAACTCAATTAACTATTTGCCAAGTAAGATAGTTCATGATAAAATTTCACTCAAGTAAAAAAAAAATATTTACAGATTATAAAATGAAAAGAGTATTGAGCATCTTAACTGACACCAGGAATGAATATTTTAAATTGGACATTGAGGTTGACTGGCTCTTCTGGTCGGTGGACAGGCACGCTGTGGAGCCAGACATACTTGAGTTCCATCCTAGCTGCCCTGCTTAGTAGCAGTGTGAACTTGCAAAAACAGCTTCCTTCTCCATGTCTTAGTTTTTTCTGTAAAATGGGCATAGTGATAATTCTTATTCCATAGGGTTGTTGTAAGGATTAAATGAATAAATATATGTGAAATACTGGGATGTCTGGGTGACTCAGTTGTTAAGCGTCTGCCTTTGGTTCAGGTCATGATCCCAGGTTCTGGAATTGAGCCCCACATTGGGCTCCCTGTGCAGTGGGAAGCCTGCTTCTCTCTCTCTCTCACTCCTCCTGCTTGTGTTCCCTCTCTCACTGTGTCTTTCTCTGTCAACTATATAAATAAATCTTTAAAAAGATTATATATATATGTAAATATATGTATTATATATATATATATGTATGTATACATATATATATATATATGAAATACTTACTATAGTGCCTAGCCCATAGTAAGCACTGTGGAGGTGTTAGCTATTATTATTATTAGTAGTAGTAGTAGTAACATGGTAGTAATGCAGCAGCAGGGTATGTTCATATGTTCTATTAATTGGGGTTTGGAGAACTACAGAACTTTGGAATAATGGCCCTCAAAATTGAAAAGTATATTGGCAGATGAGGTTGGAAAGCAAAGTAGATTTTATGAGATATTATAAATCAGCATATGCTTCCATATAGTCTTCCATAATTATCTCCCAAGTGATGCATCTGTCACGTATCTTTTTTTAATGGGGTTTCAAGTATTGTTCTGTACAGTAGTAGAAGATTACAGTAAATTATTTTGTGTGTCAGCAAATCAATAGAGGGTTTAAAATGAAAATTTATTAATTAACTGTTACAGTGCTACATATTTGGGTCTCTGGCTTGGTTCTTGATATATACTCTTGAGCACACCTTTTTACAAGCTGTGATTATAGCATTATCCACTGCATGTATTATATTAAAATATAATCATCACTGGGTTATCACTATTTGGAGATGCAGCGATTATTTCTTTTTCAAGAGTGCTGTCAGCTTTGAGGAAAATGTGAAAATCTATATGATCATCATCACCATTAGTGCTGAACTTATTAAAAATTTTTCTTTAAAGTAACTATCTGAGGTGATGGATGTGTTAATTAACTTGATTGTGGTAATTATGTCACAATGTAGGAATGTATCAAATTAACGCATCATAAATTTTAAATATATACAATCGTGTTTGTCAATTATACCCCAGTAAAACTGGAATAAAGATCTTTTTACATTCCCCCTACCCTATTTGGAATTCATTTGCTAAATAACAAGTATACCTTTTTGATAAATCTGATCTTCGAATCATAATAATTAATACAGCATTTTACCTCTTCATATAACTTTGATTATATCTCATTAGCTTGATTATTTCATCTCATTTTTGTTTTTAATTCCTTATTAATATTGCTTAATTACAGTTTTGTCCCTTGGAAGAGTAATTGAATATTTTTGGCTAGACTTAAAATTAATTTTTGGTTTTGTTGTGTTCTACCAAGAGATCTCCTCTTGTAAGATTTCTCTGTTTTTAACATGTGGGGAAGTTATATCTGCGGCCAAATCTGTGCCCTGTGGGTACTTGAAATGATGCCATGCTCTCAGTTTTTAGGACCCAAAGGTGTACAATCTAGCTCAAAGAGTTAGAAGAAAGGAGATATGTGTAGAGTCTATTTCAGAGTAAGTTTTTCCCTGCAGACTGACTCTTCCAGTTTTGATGTGTGGTGTTACCGTCCAACTAGGCATCCAAGCCAAAAAATGATAAGTTACTTCTTCACCACTATCTTACCAAATATACCAATTACCAAGTTCTACAGGTATTTATTACTTATTATCTCTCGAAATTGTTCCTTCAGCTTCCCCACTAGGCCTTTAGCAGCTCTCACCCCAGGCCTAAATCACATCTAAGGGAATTCTGCTTCCCTTTTCAAACATTTTACGTGATCTCCTAAGAGCAAGTATTACAAATTTAAATGTCGATAGGACCTAGTTAATAGTGAATCCGTGAAGCAGGCCTGGTGGAGACTGAAGGACAGCCTGTCTCATTTATGAAAGCAAGGAATAGCCATTTCTTACTTCAGTTCACTGACACTCAAAGGACGGGTCAGGGATTAGCTGAAGAGCTTTCATCAGAATATATTGCTTTTGTCAGCAAGAAAATCTTACTGCTAAGTAAATGAATGAAAACATGAATAAATCAATTGATATAAAGGAAGCTGAAAAAAAAAAAAAACTGTGTGCATTAACAACATTGACTTATGTCCTTCACTCTTGACTGGCCTGTAACAGTTTGTGGATTCGCAGCCGGTTTGCAGACAACTCTGAGTAGCCCTGTTGTGGTTGGCAGTTGTCATGCAAGATTACATGGCCGCAATACCAGATCATTCGTGTTTTGGAGGAAAATCTGGACTTTTATGAGTTCTCCTATTTTTTTCTAAATGTTTTACTTATTAGTAACTAATTCAATTGTTAAAAGCTCTCGTGAAATCAGAAAAATTGAGAAAGTGAAACTTCAACCTGTTCTTTAATGTCCAGTTCAAATAGCACCTTTTCCATACACTTTTCCTTTAATTTTCTCCCGTGATTGCTGCCCTGGTCTTCTCAGTGGGTAAGAAATCGCCTCTTCCATTTGGATTGTGCCATCATTGGTTATATACTTATGCTATGTGCCTGCCTTTAGTCTGAGCTCCCTTAGAGCACTGTTACTATTTGGTTTATTTTTTTTATTTTTACTTTTATTTTTTTAAGATTTTATTTATTTATTTGACAGAGACAGAGATCACAAGTAGGCAGAGAGGCAGGCAGAGACAGGAAGGAAAGCAGGCTTCCCGCTGAGCAGAGAGCCCGATGTGGGGCTTGATCCCAGGACCCTGAAATCATGACCTGAGCTGAAGGCAGAGGCTTTAACCCACTGAGCCACCCAGGCACCCCCACTGTTACTATTTGGAATCTTTTTGTATGTAGTGCTTAGCACAGAGCCTTGCTATTTGTGGATGCTCAAAATATGAGGTTGACTGTGTTAATTTCATATATGCAGTTTTCTGAAATTAACTGTTTACATAGTAAAGCGCCTTGGATAACACTTTAGATGTATAAAAGTTTGTAAGTGCCTAAGAATGAGAAGATCACTTAGCAGGCATCTTGTAGATGTATGCATTCATGGAGCTCTGGAGCAGAGTCAAATTTAAGCCTGTTCTTAGCAGATCCTTATGATATTTCTCACCTATATACAAATTGTCCTTGAAGTCTGTAAAAAGAAGGGACATCTTATCTACTAATTTGGTTTGCTTTTATAATACCCATCAGATAGCGAAGGTGTTCCCATCCAATATGAGTACACTGATTTAAAATTTGTCTGTGGGGTAGTCTTGAGAAAGGGATGGTTAAGATGAAAATTGATAAACCTAAAATATATTCATCCTTAGGAGAAAAATAATCTTTTTTTTTTTTTCAATTCTAAATTGCTGTTACATATATGTCATGTGACACCACATCATAGAAAGGAAGAAAAAATTTGTGGTGGGAAATGGAAATAATAAATGTGACTACAGCCTTCCAGGCGAGCAGTAGATTGATAGGCCTCTCTTCTCTCCCCCACCGCCATTTCCTTCTGTCTTTCTCCTCTTCTCTCACACAGGTACAGGCCCTAAGAAGATGATTAATGGGCGCCTGGATGGCTCTGTTGGTTAAGCTCCTGCCTTCTGCTCAGTTCATGATCCCAGAGTGCTGGGACCGCGCCCTGCATTGGGCTCCCTGCCCAGCAGGAAGTCTGCTTCTTCCTCTGCCCTTCACCCTACTTGTGCTCTCTGTCGCTTGCGCGCTCTCTCTCTCTCATATAAAATCTTAAAACAAAAAAAAGAAGATCAAGCCCTTACTTGCTTCTCAGAGGGTATAGAGGTTTTAAGGAAGTGTAATGGTTTTGGAGAGAAAGGACAGGGACAAGATTTATCAGTTTAGTTCTCCTTAGGTCCCAGTCTGTGACTGTGCGGTTACAGTGGTGGTGGGGGAGGGGCTGGTCCCAAAGACATCAGTGACATTGTCCTTGCAAGACAGCATCTTACCGGATCTAAGAAGCTCTTTCTTGGTCTTCCAGTGCTGCTCCAGTGCCATTCCAGCACAGAAATAACTTAGTCTTTTCTATATGAAGATGTATTTACAGACTTCTAGAACCCTCTTGGTATTTACCAGGGCCAACTTCTCATTTGGGGGAAGAAAGCATGTTTATTTTCCAGGTTCTCTGAATAGTATCTCTGCTGCCAGTTTTCTAGTATCCTAGAAATTTCATATCCTGCGTAAGGGATTCCTATTATTCTACAGGTAACACCTGTGTTCATTACCTTTCATAAAAGTAAAATTCACCAAGTTAATAAATGATTATTTTGAAGTCTAAGAGACAGATTTTAGAGGGATAATATAGTGAAAGTCAGTGAATGGGAGATTTCATTGCTTAAGAGGGGAATTAAGAGGATTTAGGGGTTCTTGGGGTACCTGGCTGGCTCTGTGGGTAAAGCATGTGACTCTTGATCTAGGGGTTGTGAGTTTGGGCCCCATGTTGGGTGTAGAGCTTACTTTCAAAAATATTTTTAAACAATGCAGTGACATTTCTTACAGTGTTTCAAATATGTGAAATGATATGTGGATGATAGACAAAGAAGAAAAAAGTACAATGTAGTATGCTTAAAGAATTACATTGTATTTTCACTGCTCAAATCTTCAGTGTTTCACACCTTTTTAAAATTTAAATACAATTAGCCAACATACAGTATATCATTAGTTTTTGATGTAGTGGTCAGTGATTCATTAGTTGCGTTTAACACCCAGTGCTCATCACAGCACATGCCCTCCTTAATGCTTTGATTATTGATTGGGGTATTAAGTCAGTCTTTAGGGGTTATATGCAGTAGTTACCCTGTCTGGGTTCTGGGTAGTGTTATTAGTTGTAGATTCTGAGGCCTTTTATTTAGGAGAAGTGGCTGCTGGAGTTGAAGGAGTAACAGGGCCTGTGGCATTCGATTCTGGAACGGCAGTGGGATCTTCATATTCATATTCATATTCAGAGGCTGAATCATAATCTTCAGTGCCATAGGGATACTCTTCAGTGGTGGGGACGTCTTCAGGCACAGTGTCAGCGGCTGTACTGGTAGCAGTGGTGGCATCCGGGGGAGCAGAAGTGATATCGGTCACAAGCAGAGCAGTGCCAAGGGTGGAGGTGTTCACTCCTGGAGCAGCCGTGGTGGTTTTCAGAGCCTCTGCAGTGGCCGCAGTGTCAGTTCCAGTGCCACTGGCACTGTGGGCGCTCACTGCAGTGGCTGTGGGGCTGGTCACAGGAGCAGTCACAGCGGTCTCTTCCACGGTGGTACCACTATTGGTGGTGGTGCTGTCAATTGCAGAAGTGGTTGCTGTCGCCATAATGCCAGTCCCAATGGTAGCTGCGTCCTCTTCAAGGATGGTGGTTTCTCGTCCGGTGGTGGTGGGATCAGCAAGTTGGGTGATGAGCTGAGATGCAGAGATGGCAGCAGGAGTTGAGAGGGTGGTAGTAAGAGCTTCTGCACTCGGTGCAATTTGAGTCGTAAGATCTTTTGCACTCGGTGCAATTTGAGTCGTAAGATCTTTTGCACTCGGTGCAATTTGAGTCGTAAGATCTTTTGCACT
>NC_081557.1:258852806-258879672 GCF_022355385.1 Mustela nigripes | reverse complement strand
TGGTGCAATTTGTGTCGTGCTAGTAGTAATACTGGTAGAACCTCCAGTGGCTGTTGTGGTGATATCCGCAAAGACAGTAGTTGGTGCTATGTGTGATGCAGGAGTTGCCACTACAGAATTCTCAGATGGCTGCTTTTTGGGTTGATTTTGACAAGGCTTATGAGGTTTAGATAGAGGAGTTTGAAGCTGAGATGGAGGAGGTTTTATTAGACAAGATACAGGTGGATGAGATTTGTGCACAGGGTGCTTGGGAGCACGTAGGACTGCTGGATCCGCTGGAGACCGGTTAACAGATTGCAAGGGTCTCTTCTTCCTTGGTTTGTTTTTGGAAGCTAGACGCTGGCTTCTGGCAGAACTGCATCCTTGAGACTTGGCTGTGAACTTAGCAATTCTTTTTGAAGTGGACTTGGAGCCTGGTAAATTGTTTAATGGAGACCTCTTAGAAGAAGCTCTCTTTGTTTCACTTTTGGAAACTTTAGATGTTGGCGGTTTAGACTTAGGAACCAGATGGCTCCTCACTGCACCTTGGGAAGATGACGGCTGTTTAAGCACAAGTGCGGCAGCTGGAGCCTTTGGTTTTTTTGACTTTACTGCTGATTTTCGTGTAGTTCTGGCAACTGAATACTTTTTTCCTGTGGGGCTGGAAAATGATGTCTGCTTGGTAATTTTTGACTGTTTCTGCTTAAGCTTAGTAGTTTTCTTCTTTTTTATAGCAGTTTTGGTGGGAGATGGTTGTTTGGACTTAGACTTGTTAACTGATAACCGCTTGTGTGCAGGCTTGTGGATTAAGTTCCGTGTTTTTGAAGTTGATTTTGATTGTGGCTGTTTTTGTCCAATCTTATTAGCTAAGAATTGCTTTTTGGTAGAGGGAGACCTTTTTGCGGCATCTTGGGAGGATAATGAATGCTTGGATGTAGACTTGGAAGGTGAAGATTTTTCAAATTTAGATGCTAGGGATTGGTTTGGTAAAACTGATGAAGATGATTTTGGTTGAGTCTTAGTAAGTGAAGCCCGCCTTGATGGATGCTTTGATGTTTGGGCTTGGGCCTGTCTTAATGCAGCCTCGGCAGGTGAGGACTTGGGTTTTCTGGTTTTGGAAGATGAATTCAGCCTCAGTAGCTTTTGTCTTGACTGGTCATGAGTTTTAAGACTCTCGCTTGTCTGCAAATAAAAAAGTATATGAATTTTTAAAAATGTGTGGCTTTGGTCACAATCAAGTCACATTGATTGAATTTAAAAATATTTACTAGTAAAAATAAAAAAGCAACCATTTTTTGTTTTTTTCAGATTTTATTTTTTAAGTCTACTTTTTGGAGCAGTTTTAGTTTTATAGCAAAATTGGGTAGAAGGTATTGAGAGTTTCTATATACTCCTGCCTCAATATATGTAGCCTCCCCTACTTCCAGGATCTCACATTAGAGTGGGATCTTTGTTACAGTTCATGAACTTACATATGCACATCACTATTTAAAGCCCATAGTTTACATTAGATTTCACTCTTACTGTTACCTTCTGTGGGTTTTGACAATGTGTAATGAGATGTGTTTTATAGAATGCTTTATTACCCTAAAAATTTTTTGTACTTTACCTATTTATTCATTCTTCCTAACTCCTGGTAACCACTGATCTTTTTACTATTTTCATAGTTTTGCTTTTTCCAGAATGTATTATGGTTGGACCTATACAGTATAAAGAAAGATCGGTTTCTTTCACTTAGTAATTTACATTTAAATTTTCTTCATGTCTTTTCATGTTCTGATAGCTCATTTTGTTTTTAAGTACCAAATAAGATTATTATTTGGATGTACCACAGTTTATCCACTCATCACTGAAGGATATCTTGGTTGCTTTCAATTTTGGCAATTATGACTAGAACTGCTATAAACATCCGTGTTCACATTTTTGTGGGGACACAAGTTTCTGATTATTTTATAATCCCACTACATGAATATATAGAAAGGGATAAAATAATTAGGGTTCATGGTAAATTTTTTAAAGCAATAAAACATGTCTTATCCTGGTTACAAACACAATGATATTTTACTCTAAGATTTCTTTTTGGCATAAGATTGATATGAATCTCTTTATCTTTTTCTAAATGAGAAAAAAAATTACTTGTTGAAGATCACTAAAAACTTACCAAGAAGAATATAGTAAAGTGCAGGATGATTGTAGACAAGATGAGGATCTTCATCTTTTCTTCATAGACTCTAGCAAAGAAGGAAAGGAAAGGAAAGACAGGAAAAAGAAATTAAGAATAAAGACAGTCCATATTTAATTGTGTAAATAGTAATTAGTAAATCATGATATTAAGACTTCTTGAGGAGCAATACTATCACTAAACAATTGACTGTTTACCCAAAACCTTTCTGCATCCTTTATAAAGTTCTAATAACATGAGAATAATTCAAGTAATTGGGGTTAACAGCATAGTGCTTCTTTAAATATAAGGAAAAGTTCATTATTCAATTAAAAATTATTTTAAAAAAGTTTTAGTTAAAAACATTGTAATTCATACTTTTAGGATGTTTAAGCTAATACTTCCACAGAGACCTGGAAGGGTTGAAACGAGCATTAAAGTTGGCACCCACCTTTTCAGCAGAGTGTCTTAGGCAGAATGAAGCATTCCTACTAAAGCAGTTTTTACTTAACAAAGACAAACTTCCTTTGTGATTTTTATTCAAATTACATTTTATCAAAGGTTGCTGTTTGGCCACAGAACTGGAGTAATTCATAGGTATAAGCTTTGATTAAACTGCAGATAAAGTGAAACTCTGTCTTTTGATGGTATATGAACAGTTTCCATAGTAATTAGTATAATAATGTTAGAAACAGTTCAGTTTGTCTTAAGTTAGAAGACCCTTTCAATGATTAATTTAACTATACATTTGTGTCCAAACTGTGTAAAGCCCAGAGTCTAATGAAAAATCAATGTCCCAAACTCTTATCCGTGTTAGATACCTTAGAAAATCCCCCTCTTTCTTCTCGTCAGATTTTATCTTCTCTTAACCAAGCTGACTTCTCCAGTAGACGTAGTCTCCAAATGAAAACTAGTAAGTGCCCTTTGAATAAATAAACCTTCCATCCTGGATGTCCCTCCTACTTATTTCCTGTTGGGGAGAGAGGCTGAGAAAACTTTAATATCATTACTGTTGGCAAGGGTTAACACTGATTAAAAGAAAGTCAAATCTGTTGACAACATCCGTTCTTTCGTGGATTCTTTTTGTGGAAATATGTTTCACTGATAAATTTTAGAAAAAATAATTTTATTCCTTAAAAAATTTTTATTATTTTTACGATTACTTGAAATTGTTAAGTTTAGGGGCTCCTGGATGGCTCAGAGGTTTAAACCTCTTTCTTCAGCTCAGGTCTTGGTCTCAGAGTCCTGGGATCAAGCCCCACATCAGGCTCTCTGCTCAGCAGGGAGCCTACTTCCCCCCCTCTGCCTGCCTCTCTGCCTACTTGTGATCTCTCTCTCTCTGTCAAATAAATAAATAAAAACTTTGAAAAAAATCGTTAGTTTAAAATTTATCATTTCTATAGCATGAAATATTTAAAGGCTTTATTCATTCAAGTTCTGTCTTAACATCCCAATGATGGTTGTAGGTGTTTTGTAGTGAATGATTCAAAAGAAAGATTTTTAAATTTGGAAAATAACTATGTTAATGCCAAATACTAATTTTAAAGGAATGTATAAGAGCTTAATCTTGCCTTAAGGAGTTTCTGGGATTTTTCAGTGTATTCCAATAAAATATACACATAAAAGAATACATTAGATCTTTTAAATCTGTTTTTGTTCACCAGCCTGACTTTATAATTATGATTTCAATAATATGGGCACTTGTCCACTACTCAAGTGTATCATATTAGGAGGGGAGCATGCCACCATCTCCTTCTTTTAAGTAGTCTGCTAAAGTTAAGATAATATGTAGTGTTGATACAGCAATTTAGTTATCATTCTGTTGACATTCAGCTTTCTTTCCTTGAAAACTGAGAGTAAGTTATAAAAACATTCTCTCTGTATACTTTTATATTGCTGTGATTGGTGATAATGATTTACTGTAATTCTCTTTTGAGTTTAAACTTGGCTTAATAATATATCGCTCACTGGCTTTGGTGTCTGATTCATGATCCCTAATAAACTGCTAAGGTCAACATTTATTTTTCTTTTAGATTTTAGCAAGTAAAGTCTAGGTTATTTAATCCTCTTTAATGGGTATTTCAACTTCAGTCATCAACAGTCCACTTATTCCTTTATTTACTTATTTGTTTAACAAATGTTTGCTTAGTTCCTGCACTGTATCAGGTCCTACTTTGGAGAACGTAGTTGGTGGGCAGAATATGGTTCCTATGTTCCTAGGGCTTATAGACCAGCAGGAAAAGTAGACATGCAGGTGTAACAGAGTTTGATGAGTACTAAGGGGGAAAGAAATGGCAGGGACAGGATGCTGTGATAGTACCTTAGTGGGTCATTTGATCTGGGAAGTTCAGGAAAGGTTTTCTTAAGAAGGTGATATCCAGTGGGTGGCTGGGTGGCTCAGTTGGTTAGTCATCCAACACTTAATTTCAGCTCCGGTCCTGATCTCTCAGGACTGTGAGATAGAGCAGTGTGTCAGCCTTTGCACCGCGTGTGGAGCCTTCTTAAGAGTCCCTCTCCCTCTGCCTTTGTCCCTTCACCCTTCCTCCCCCTCACCCCTCTTGTTTTCTCTCTCTCTTTAAAAATAAATAAATAAAGCAAAGCTATGTGGATTCAAATCCCAGCCCCACCTGGGGAAAATTACTTTATTTCTCTTGTGTAACAACAGCAGCAGCAGCAACAACAACGACATGTAATCCAGGGGCCCATATTAAGTGAGTAAATACGTGTAAACGAATAGAAGATTGACTGGTCTACAGTATATATTGTATAACTATTGATTGCACATTATGATTGAATACCATTGTTCTATACCCCACAATAATTCTTATAGTACCTTGTACCTAGTAGGTGATAAATGTTTTTTTTTTTAAGTTAATAAATAAATTTTACCTCTTCCACATTGTTACTTTGTTTTTCAAGAAATGAATGGTAATTAATGGCCCTAGCAAATGAGGCTCAGCCATACGGTGCTCCTGTCTATGCCTCTCTTCCAGACTCTAGAATTTGAGTGAGAGCGCTGGCGAAAGGCTACGGATCATTCCTAATAGCACGTGTGTTGAGAGTTTCAGGAGAAGATTAGATGGGTGACAGGTCAGCAGTTTGTAAGGGTTGAGTGATTTGTTATTTTCTCTGACAGGAAGGGTTAAATATGGAGCCAGCACCTAAACCACCCATTTCTTTACCTTGCAATATGTGTTTAAGGGAAAACCCTATTTTTGAACTTTGAGTATTCACCGATGTTTGTAGACTGGACGACCTCAATTCCAGAAACTTCCTGTGTGTGTGTGTGTGTGTGTGCACATGTGTGTGTCGCATCACATGCTCATGTTTATGTTTGGACAGATGTGAGACTATAGCTTCCAGTCTGGAGGAATCTGGTTATGTAGGTCTAGTCTCCATCAACTTCTGTAATTTTGCCATTATCTGTGTTTGTAGTTGTGGTCATCTGTAGCCTCCCTGTGCCCAGAATTTACTCCCAGGAATGATATAACATTAGAACTACATTGGAGCACTTAACTTTTACCTTAACTCCAGAGTTTCCAGGGCTCTCAAGGGTCACATTGTGGTCCTTTGGATTGGAACACCATAGCTTAGTTCTTTTCTGGTTCCAATGACTTAGTTGCAAGTTTAAATGTTCCAGTGTCATCCTGGAGAAGATGTATTTAATCACTGTTTGTGGACCACTTTGAGAACTGGATAACATTATGAACTTTGCCCTCAGATAAACTTGTTTGCTCAAACTCACACTAAATTTGCCTTGAAATATATCCACAGACTCCTCAATTAAGAGATCCCCTTGCATTCAAATGGCTTTATTGTGCAAGAAAAAAAAAATTAAATGTGACATGAACATAAAATTTGAGGGGAGAAGAGAAAGGAGCCAAATCCATCAAAATCACATTCTTTCTTGAATGAAGGAAGATGAATGACCAAAGGAGAGTTTAGAATAATCATTCGGTTTCATCAAGACCTATAAAAAATGATGACAGTTTAGAGATTTAGTTCATAGTAAGTTAACAGTTTTCATGTACATTTTATTTAAATTATTTGTCTCTTATGTCTGTATCCAAGCCATTTTATCAAATTAAATATTTAAATTTAAATATTTAAAATTGTCTTATAGTAACTGAAAATAATTGACTTCACCTAGTATTGACATCAAGACAATGTCCTTAACATGTTTCTTTATAAGTGATATTATATACTTGTGTTAACTTAGAAATCTAGGTTCATAAATTTTGAATAATTGTAACTATTAAAATAATGATCATTTCATTAAAAGCATAATCATGTAATATTTTAAATCAAGGCAATATCTAACTGTTACTTTCTTTCATGTTGTCTCCATTAATTTTCTTACTAAATATTAATAAGTTCCAAATTTTCCCAACATCTTATCTTTTTTTTCCCCTACCACATATGTCCTATTAAAGAGCAAAGAAATAGTACAATTTACAGATACCCTGACCTAAGGAAAACATAGTGTGTTTTCTGTATATTAGACAGTCCATATAGAAGTAGATAGCATAGTAATTACACTTTATTATCCAAAACCAGACAAGTTTTATTTGGTTCCCAGTTTTGAACTTCTGGGCTGTGGTAATTTACTTAAGATCCATGGGACTATTATTTTTCTTTCGTAAACTGAAGATAGTAACATGATCCATATGGTTGCTATAGAAATATTCTGAGATAACTATATAAAGTTTTTATCATTTAGCAAGGACAGGATACTGTTTAAAAGTAAATTTTGGGGGGCGCCTGGGTGGCTCAGTGGGTTAAGCCGCTGCCTTCGGCTCAGGTCATGATCTTGGGGTCCCGGGATTGAGTCCCGCATTGAGCTCTCTGCTCAGCAGGGAGTCTGCTTCCTCCTCTCTGCCTCTCGGCCTACTTGTGATCTCTGTCTGTCAAATAAATAAATAAAACCTTTAAAAAAAAAGTAAATTTTGGCAATTATTGATTTTATTTTTTTAATACAGTTTGTGGGTTGATTAATTTTTACAGTCATTTCACAATATGCATTGTAGAAACCAAAATTAAGAGAAAATAAAAGTTCAGAAAGAGTAATGACTTACCTATAGTCACAGGATGGAAGAAACAGCCCTCTCTGGTCTAACGCTATTCCCCTGTATCACAGGTCAGTGTGTTGTATTTCAGATTATATAATAATATAAATAATGTGATGCACTGAAAATATTTATTGCAAAGAAACTCAAAATTTTGTAACTTTCTCCCCAAATTATTGCACACACCGGTCATTTTCTATTTTATTGAGCTTTCTTTTTAATTTCTTTCTGTAAGTTCAAGTTTTTAGACTTTGCCATTATTCATTGATCCAAATAATAAATGGAAATGTTGGCATCATGGTTAAGGTTCTGAAAGTATTTTTTTAAAAAAGATTCTGAAAGTATTCTTTAATTGTGTATGTGCTTTTTAAATTAAGAATTACAATTCTTCCATGGGCTCATCTTAGAATAGTAATTTTGATGCTTAAACTTCATGGATCCTTTCAGAAATGATGTCTGAAATAAAGAAATGCATGGGAAACATTTCCTTTTGCTTGATTCAAGGCAAAATTAGAGTGCGAGAACATGGTTAAATGTTTAAAATGTATTTAAAGTCATATCCTATATAGTCTCAGAAAATTTATTTTTGAGATAAGAAAAATCACAAATTTAGCATAGTATTTTACTCTGCTTTCTGTGTGTATGAATAGGAATGAACTAAAACTAGTAGATTCTAGGAGCGTTCCAGTGGTTGAAATAAGATTTGATTAAAAAAACTCTAATTTTTCTGCATTTTGTCAAATAAGATGTTTCATTTCTTATTGGAACAGAATCTAGTATATCAATGCTATGGTACCATCAAATTAAAATTATAATGAACCCATTTTACCTGCTCCTATAATTTATCTATTATACTAGTTCAGATATTATGATTGTACTGATAAGTCCATGAATCTTGTCTGCACTATTTACTTTTGTCTTTTGATCACTTACCTGTGTTGTCTTCTTTGATGTTTCCTCAGAGTTTTTAGACCGTAGGTGAGGTAACTGGAATTGTGGTAGTCTCAGGTGTGCTTGTGATGGTGAATTCTGAGGAAGCATCTGAAGTGACTACAGTGTTCACTGTTGGTTCAGTGGTAGGAATAAATGTAGGCTCCACAGAAGCAATAGTATTGATGGTAGGGATGCCTGTCTTAGCCTGAATCTTCTTTGGGGTAATGGTATTAAGTGATGGATGTAGGTGTGGGGGACGTACCACGGTGGGGGGGAAGGCATTTGGCAGTACTTGCCATTGAGGAATTTGGGCATGAGGCCTAACTGCAACTGGTTTTGCATAAAATGGATAAGGCACATATTGATGATTAATTGGTACAACTGGTATGTGTGGGTAGTAAGTAGGCTCGTAGCGAGGATAGTTATTCAGCACATAATGAAATGGGATATACTTGGCAATTTTCTGATTGAACAGGCTTTCATCATTCTTGCGGCACTGTAAAAAGAATACATTATGCAGATGGTATTATTGTAGGCTAGAATATAGAGATATCTTAATGTATTTTAGTGTTTGACATTGAGTAACTACAATTTTGGAAGTAGTGAACTCAGCAACCATATTATTTTTTTATAAGACACAGATTTGTACACTTCCCTTCTATTTTTTGATTTTCAACAAATACTAAAAATAGTATTAGTTTCAAACAAATTAGATGAGGTAATCCATGAGGTAAAACCTCGTTGCCTAGGTCTTGACATATATGAAAAGTGCTCAGTAAATGTTGGACATTATAATAAGAACAACAGCTAGAATAATCTCATAGAGATTTTTGACCTATGGTGCACAAAAATAGCACAAAGAGAGGAATATATGTGCACATATATATTTTCATATATTTGTGTGTTTGTATATATGTATTCTTACTACATATTTGTAAATATTTACAAATTTTATTTATCTAGAGACTAGGCTGAGGGCCCATTTATTTTTTTTCTAAATGAATTATAGCAGAATAGTAAAATAATGTGATGTGGGAGGATTCCTGGATTTGTGCTTTGGATTCTTTTCTTTTGGATTCTTTTCTTATGTTATTCATTAAAGATCGGTTTGGGAGGGGCACCTGGGTGGCTCAGTGGGTTAAGCCTCTGCCTTCGGCTCAGGTCATGATCTCAGGGTCCTGGGATAGAGCCTGGCATCGGGCTCTCTGCTCAGCAGGGAGCCTGCTTCCCCCTCTCTCTCTGCCTGCCTCTCTGCCTGTTTGTGATCTCCATCTATCAAATAAATAAATAAATAAAATCTTTAAAAGAAAAAAAAGATCAGTTAGGGAATTTACCATTTTTATTTGTCTCTGTTGGTTGTGTGCATTTATAAAAATATGTCATCAGGTCTTTCCAAAAGTAAAACAAATCAACAAAATTATACTGCAAAGCAAGTACTTCCCATGAAAGGAGACATATGTAAATGTGTTCTTTCAAACATATGTATGGAACAAGATGAGAAAGTAAATGTAAGTGTATGAGAAGTATTCAGAGACGGATCAGAGAGGGATCTTTCCCCAAGTCTTCAGTGAGGAGAGATGCTAAACTTTACATTTATTTCCTTTATTCCCAATGTTAAATTCTGGGATAGTTTTCTCAGGCTGCAAAATATACATGAAAACCAAAAGCACATGATTTGGGTTAGAAGAATCCAAGATTTTCATATGAATACTGAGGTTGATTCATATGATTGGTTGGTATTTTTTTCAATGTGGTATTTTTTTCAATGATTATTAAATTATTTTGTGGGGTTTATTAGTTTTTAGGCAGAAGGCACTTAAATATCATAGAACTTTGCATAATATTATACTTCAGAGTTCACGTCTCTACTAGAAATAATTAAAATAAACTTACAGTTGGTTGTTCCTGGTTTTGCACCTCTGCGCCCTGCTGAGTTCACAGAAATAAGAAAGAAGTTAAAAAAAGCTTTGGGCAGAGTCCAGATTTTTTTTGTAGTTTTAAAAATCTTTTGTACAAAAGACAAAACATGATTTCTTTGTTTTTATTTTGAAATAATAAAATATTATAATGCATTCTCCATGGTTATTTAATCTATAAGGCTTGTGAACCACTCAAGCAGTGACAGCAATAAACTAATTAAAATCTTTAAAATCACTACTGCGGAGAAGAAGAATTTAAGTTTGAATATAATATGATCATCTGACTCCTATGCAAAAAATATACACGACATTTGCCTAAGTGAAAAATATGAACATATTTTGTATTGAATGTACATTGGATTTTTTTTGTTTTTTGAATATGTATTGTTAAAAAAAAGCGCGTTGAGTATATTTTTTTCTGCTCTCCTAAGATGACATATGAGGTTTATCTAGATTTTTAAAAATTGCCTTTCACATAACATTAGTGTATAAATATTATATAGGTAATAGTGTTTTTAAAATCATCTTTCATTTATTTTTACAATAATTCTGGATCACAACATGTATAGGGAATCGGGAGTGAGAAAACGATTTACGTAAGCATCTATATAAAGCTTTAAAAACTCACAAAGTCTTTGTAAAGTTTTGAGATGAGGTCATAATGATGTGGGAAACAAAAGCAAAAGAAAAATTATTAAATATTCTTACTACTTATAGCCCATTGACAAGTTCCTGAAACAGGCAGAGTGACATGCCTCTAGGGAATCAATTACCTCAATGCTGACACTTTGTTAAGGGCAAAAGGCAATCTTAGCCTAATCCCCAGGATCCTGTAAGTCTACTTTAGCATATAAAAATTCCTTTGGAGTTTCTTTTGTCACTACTCCTCCAAGATTCATCCCCCAAGCATATAACCCACTGATATACATCTGTAGGGTCTTATGACTAAGATTTTATTAGACAGTAATAAATTACCTTTTCCCAGCAATAGATGGCCCCCTCAAAGTCCTGAAAACTTTGTTTCCAAAATTTCTTAGAGACGTACACTATCCCTAACCCCCTCTCAGCTTGAAAGTACATAATGGGCCACTCCTCATGACCCCCGTGCAGCTCTTTCTGCCAAGTCCTGTCCTGATGCTTTAATAAAACATCTTTTTGTACTAATTTGTCTCAAGAATTCTTTCTTGGCTTTTGACTTCAAACCCTAATGTCTTTACTACATCAATAACATTATTATTAGTTTTTTAAATGATCTAGTTTAGGGCTTTCACACATACTCTTTGGATGAAAAGACTAGAAACCTTTTAGAAGATGTAGGTACAGAAAATCAGAAGTTTGATAAAATATTAAAATTCAGGGTATGGTGAGATAGAGATTTCTTTACTCCAAATGTATTATATTACTAGTTAAAAATTTAAAAGTCGGGCACCTGGGTGGCTCAGTTGGTTAAGCCACTGCCTTTGGCCCAGGTCATGATCCCAGGGTTGTGGGATGAAGTCCCACATCGGGCTCCTTGCTCAGTGGGGAGCCTGCTTCTCTCTCTGCCTCTGCCTGCCTCTCTGCCTGCTTGTGTTCTCTCTCTTTTGCTCTCTCTCTCTGATAAATAAATACATAAAATCTTTAAAAAAATTTTTTAAAAAGTAATAGAAATATTATAGAAAGTTTGCCTACACTCAAAAATTCTGATAATCTAGACATTCATCTAGTATCAATTTGTACATATGTTCCTGGTATATGTTCATTTTAGTGCAATTCAAAGAGCATGATCTCATATTATTTTCAGTTTCCTCCTGTTTTATTATAGTTGAAAAATGATTAATAATTATGTCATGAAATGTTTATTGTTAACCATTAAGCTTCTTTAAAAATCTGTTCTATTATAAATAGATGAATAACATCTTTATACCAGTGTCCTTTTTAATAGTTTTCATAGAGTCCTTAAGATAGTTTTTAAAAAATGTAACTTTAGCGGGGGTGGGGTGGACAAAAATTATTTGATTGGGATTATCAGATTGCTCTACTGAAGAGTTTTGCTGACATATAATGCCTCCCATAAGCTGTAAGGGTATGCAACTCATTCCATAATTGTTAATAATAAATATTGTCCTGACTATATTTAGAGAGAAGGAATAAATTAACACATAAGAGATACTATCACAAAATACATAAATTTGACTACTCATAAGATTGAATGGCAAAATCTATAAACTTTCACTGTTTTTTTTAATTATGTGTTCGTGTCCCTGGGGCTATGTGTTTGGGAGCTAGAGCAGGCTCAAGTTGCTCAGAAAGAAGTTGCCATAGAGCAGGAAGTTGTGGATCATGTGATACAGCGATTTATATTAAGAAATATATATTTGGTCTTTATTCTAGTTTCTAGAAAGTCCCAACCCTGATCCTCCAGGGACAGGAAAGGGAATGGAAGTTGAATGGTTCCCAATGGTCAGTAAGTCATCCTTATGTAATGAAACCTCCTTAAAAGCCCAAAATGATGAGTTGGGAGAACTTCCAGTTTGGTGAACACATGGACATTCGGGGAGAGTGACTTTCCTGGAGAGGGCACGGGAGCTCTGCACCCCTTCCCACATACCTTACCCTACGTATCTCTCCCATCTGACTGTTCCTGACTTATATCCTTTTATGATAAACTGGTAATCTGGTAAGTAAAACACTTCCAGAGTTCTGTAAGCTACGTGGCTAATTAACCAAACCCATGGAGGAGGTTGTGGGAACTTCCCATCTATAGTCATTCTTCAGAACTACAGGTAACAGGCAGGGCTTGCAACTCATGTCTTAAGTGGGAGATGTTGTAGGTCTGAACCCTTAACCTGTGGAATTTGACAGTACCTCTGGGAAGATAGTGTCAGAATTGAGTTGAATTCTTTAGCACTCATGGTGTCCAAAAATTACTTGGTGTTGTATGAGAACCCACTGTCCCCAATACACATTGGAATTGTGTCCAGGAAAATAATTTTCTTATTTAAATTTTAATTCCTGCCTTTCAAAGAGAAAACCCAAGTTTGAAATGTGCTGGTGGCCACAATAAAATGGAATTTCAAAGAATAAATGAAATAAAATAAATTTGAAAGTCATAATCCAAATTTTTAAAAAGTTTGACTCTAAGAATTTACCTAAAAAATTACTTAATAGATTTTAAAAACAAGTGTAGATTATAGTAATAAATGAATTATGAAACAAGGACTAGTGCATTTCAAAATTTATAATCTAAGAAATGGTCATACAGCTTCTTCTGTTTGTTTTCTTGCTCTTGCTATTGGCAAATAAGTGCCTGGGATCCCTGAATGAACATGAAAATGAAACAGAACAAAAGCCAAAACAACAATGAAAGCAAAAAAAAAGTCCAAATCCTTTTCCTTAGTTTCATAGCTTTAACGTACAGCATGAAATTAAAGAAAATACCTGAAAACCATAGAATTTTTTATGGATATTATCCCCGGGGAGGAGTCAGTTGCCATTCATGGGAAGAATATAACAAAAGACATAATGTTTGAATGGTGAAGGCAGATGTGTCAAGGTCTTTGATACTGGTGGAAAATCTTTAACCAAGCTCCTTAAGTTTTAAGGATTTAGTCCCTAAAGAAAATGGATCTGTGTAAGATAGGAATTTAAAGGAATTTCTGATCCTGAACTATGATTTATATATTGATTATTTAAGAATTATTTTAGAGCATTTTATAACTTAAAAATATTTCCACTATTTTTCCCCAAAATGTATTTTCTGTATAGTATGAGAATTTTAAGAGTTTTTTCATACAGAATAAAGTGTTATTTAATTCCTGAGAGCCAAAAGCATATGCAGAAGAATATGACTTTAATTTTGTAATATAAAATAAATAAAGTTGCTTTGAGAAAAATATAGCTAGAATGCATTTTTTTGTTCTATGAAGTGTAACTGCACTTATAAATTTGCATAATTAGAATTTTTAAAAAAATATTTGACAGAGAGGAAGAACAAGCAGGGGGAAGAGCAAGTAGAGGAAGAGGAAGAAGCAGGCCCCCGCACAGAGTAAGGAGCCCGATGTGGGGCTCAATGTGGGGCTCAATTCCATGACCATGGGATCAGGACCTGAGCCGAAGGCAGACTCAACAGACTGAGCCACCCGGTAGCCCCAGTTAGAACTTTTAAATAAAATTTTCTTAAAGTCTCACTACAAATTGATTAGATGAAATTAACTCACCAAAAATGGCACGGCTAAAGCAACGATATTCACAACTAGGAAAAAACTCTTCATCATTGCACCTAAAATAAAAATTAAAAAAAAAGTTAAATTAAAAAGCTCTTTTATAATTTAAAAGTGAGTTGGGACAATTTTTATTTGTTTGTTTGTTTGTTTTTGCTGAAAGGGAAAAAAAAAGCTAGATTTATGGGTAGATTTAGCCAATGTGGAAAATCTATTTTATCGTAAGCTTTAGAGAAACCAAACGAGATTATCAGGGATACAAACTTCTTTTTATTTAAGATTGTTTGTTTGTTTGTTTGACAGAGAGAGAGACAGCGAGAGAGGGAACCCAAGCAGGGAGAGTGGAAGAGGCAGAAGCAGGTTTCTCGCTGAGCAGGGAACCCAATGCAGGGGCCCCAACCCAGGACTCTGGGATCATGACCTGAGCAGAAGGGAGACCCTTAACGACTGGGTCACCCAGGTGCCCCAGGGATACAAGCTTTACCAACACCTAGCATCAGTTTTAGGAAGAGAGTTACAACATACACAAATCAGGGCAAGAGGAAAGAAAGAGGAAAATGCCACAAGTGGTTTTATGCAGATAGACGGTTTCAGTTAAGAGAATCATCAAATTCTCTGTGTAGGAGACGGCATATAGATGGGATTTGTCCATGGAGAGATAAATAGGGACAAAATGTTCCCAAACAGGGGAGAGGAGAGAGAGGACAGGAAAGAGGGAGAAGAGAGGAGAGAGGAAAGAAGAGGAAAGAGGAGAGGAGAGAGCGGAGGCAGCCTTTGGGATATCCATGGACATTTTGAATGGAGTAGAGTTTTATAAGAAGAGAAAGATAAAGTTGAAAAGAAAGTTTAGGACAGGAAAAGAGAGGCCTTGAATGCCAGGTGAAAGAGTTGGGCATGGTTTTTTAAATAATAGAAACTAGTTGAATCATTTTAGATTGAAGAGTGTTGAAAGTGTACATCCCTTTGGAGGACTGCATTCTAGCCCAGGCCCTATCTGCTTGTTTAACTTTGGCCAAGTAATTTCCCTTGCCTGGACCTTCTCTTTCTCAACTATAAAATGAAAGTTTAAGTTGTTTCTAAAATTCTGTAATTCCTTGATCGATCTAATGGGAACATATAAGGGGGGGATGGATCCTGAAACTGCGTTCTTTATAATACACTTCTGTAGTAATCATAAATGATGTTATTGATGGTTTTAATAAGAAATGTAAATATGATGATTACGGTAGCTTTGAATATATATAAAAGAATTAGCCTTGGGGCGCCTGGGTGTTTCAGTCGTGAAGTGTCTGCCTTCGGCTCGGGTCATGATCCCAATGTCCTGGGATCAAGGTCCCACATTGGGCTCTCTGCTCAGCGGGGAGCCTGCTTCTCCCTTGTCTACTCCCTCTGCTTGTGTTCCCTCTCTCGCTGTCTCTCTTTCTGTCAAATAAATAAAAATCTCAAAAAAAAAATAGCCTTATCCTTAAAAAGGAATATAGGGTTGTCACACCTGCTTATTTTACCCTTTTTTCAATAAATTGTCTTTTTAGAAAGATTTGTGTAATACTTCAAACTTTTAGTATTTAAGCACATACTGTACTTGTGAAGCAAATACTAACTACATCTTGTTACAGCTCCTGTTACTGCCATACTTGTAATAGACTTTAGTCTTGCAAACAGAGTTTTACAAAAGAGGGTCACACAGGCTTGGAAAGGGGAAACACATTAGACTCTATTTGCCTCCATTCCCAGCTAATAATGATTAAGAAGGCTGTCTACTAAGCTGACTTCAAACTGTCAATGGGTATCGTGGAACTCATAGAATCAAATCCATACAACCTACAGCAAACTCAGATTTCATTGAGAGGGTTGGGGTTCCTTAGCAATTCTTTACTTGCCAGTTAACTTTTTCATTGAAATATATTTGACATATAACATCATAAATTTAAGGTATACAACATGCTAATTTGATACATCTATATATTGTAATATGATTGCCATTGTAGTGATAGTTAATACCACCATCATGTCCTATAGTTATTCTTTTTCTTTCTTTCTTTTTTTTTTTTGGAATGATTAAGACCAAGTCTTAGCAAGTATCATGAATATAGATAGCAATTTTGTATTATAATCACCAGATAACTTTTAAAATTATAGACTGAACAATAAATTTCTATGGCAAGTAGGACTCCTGTCTAGTTCTCCCAAAATTATAACACACACACACACACACACACACACATAACACACACACAGAGGCAAATGTGCGTACAAAAAATACTCTGTAAATGATTATAATTCCTTCCTTTTTAGCATAAACAGAAACCAGAGAGGTAAGGCCATACGTTACCTATCATCTATTTAAACCAATTAATACTTGAATTTGCCTTCATCACTTGGGGAGGTAGAAATAATTTATGAAATAGTAGAGCTATTCAGCTTTCATAAGGATATAAAAGGCATGTTTTAAAACAATAATTATAAACAAAATTGTCACCTTTACATATTTGAAATTATGGGATCAACCTGGATTGTTATTACATGTCATTTGCTGAAAAGTTAATCTTCCACATTTGTAGAAATAGGTTCTTTGTCTTAAATACCTTCTTTTTTATTTTTTATTTTCTATGATTTTTTAGAAGTTTTAATCTAAATTCCTGTTAACAAGTAGTGTAATATTAGTTTCAGGTGTACCATATTCTGACTCAGTAGTTCTATACAACACCCCATGCTCATCACAAGTGCACTCCTTAGTCCCCATCGCCTATTTCACCCATCCCCCTCCCACCTCTCCTCTGGTGACCATCAGTTTGTTCTCTAGAGTTAAGAGTCTGTTTCTTGGTTTGCCGCTCTACCTTCTTCTTTAGAATTTACATTGTCATTACTAATTTACCAGTATCACAATTTGACCTTTACCCCAAAGTGAAGTTAAAAATAAATTTGATGATAACATCATTCAGAATCTAAGGTTTAGGTTAGAAACTAACGTCAAAATCAAATAAGACATATTCAAACTTAACGATAAAAGCTAAGAGGAAGAAAATGTACTTCTAAAATAACTTTGGTGATACTATTACTGACTTCTGTCTGGGTGTTTCAATATGATTACCTTTCCTTGTGCCTCTCAGGTCTTGCTTGGCAGTAAGTTGAGTTGCCCTCTCAGTTGTAGGGAAGACCCAAGGCAAATAACCGAAGACTTATTAAAGGGTATTAGTGCCTTGCACCACGTGATTTATTTTTCCTCCTATATTTCACCGAATAGGAAGATGACAAAAAAGAAAGATTTGATGACAGCAGGGTCATCTTTGGGTCAATCTTAGTTAATGAAATTCAGAAGGGGAAATAGAGTTGTCATTCATAAAGGTTGAAAAGAAGACTAGTCACACTTTTTAAAGAATAAATTTTTATGTTTCTTAAAGAGATAAAGAAGAGTTATAAAAAATTAATTGCATTCTTAAGTAATCCAACCTATTTGAATTTAAACTGAACTTAAACCTATTTGAAATTAAAGTATTTGAGTTAAGTAATCCAACCTATTTGAATTTAAATGAAAAGTAGCTAACCACAACATTCCCATATTTTGAAGATTTTTTCACTTAAGAACTTGTGTATCAACTGATACTACGTATATTATGAACTCTAGTTGGTCTTTACAGAGTTATATCTATTGATTTCTAAAAATTAGAAAAATGATCATTTCTTATGCGCCCAAGGATAATTTCTAACAAGTCAAATTACATGTGAAATATTTTAATCAATATAACATATTCATTTGCATCTGAGCTACAACATATAGTTTTCAGTCAGTTCATGGTATAAACATTCAATATATATTTGTTCATTGCTTAAGCTCTTATGAACCAAATTTTATTTTAGATTTTTAGATTTTAGTAATATAGGTAATACTCTGGATATACAAAAGTAAATTATTGAGTTGAGGATAATTGTTCTGTTTCAGGGATAGCTCATTCTAAAATAGGTAGTAAGTGTCATAAAACCGTGAATATGGGAGGCATTTTGGTAAAATACAGCTAACCAAATAATTTGCCTCAGAAAAGGGTATTTTCTTTTGTTTGCATTTCTCTGGGGGAAAAATTGTTAATTGTGCTATGAGGTCTTGGCAAGACTGAATCAAGGTAAGACTACCAGAATACAAGAAATAATACTGGCATTGTAGCTCTGCCTGTATTCTTGTCTTTTTCTTAGAACTGTTTCATGTCTTAGAAAGTTAGGAACGGTATTCAGAATCTTTGAATGAGTGCTTATTGAGTTTGTACAGAGTGAGTTGGGATTTTCTATTTCTCAGAATACTTGGCTTCTGCTGTTTGAAGGAAGATGGCAGAGATTCAGACTGCTCAAACAAGCTGCTAGAATAAGAAGACCGGCCCTTCTGTATGGACTGGTCAATCTCCAAATCATGAGAGTGTTCCTTTCTACATGATAATTTCTCAGTCATTGGTTTAGGGCCATAGAATGATACTGATTTTCAGCTGAGTCTTTAATTTAGAATTACCAGAACTTTAGTTATTTAAATTTATTATTATTATTCAGAAGCGTCAGAAGCTCAGAAAACTTTAATAACATTGTTTAGTGAGAAAAGATGTTTCAGTAATTCTATTTCATCTGGGAATGCTAGGGATCCTTACCCACACCAAGAGAAAACCATTTCTACAGTGGGATCACCAATCCACCTCAAACAGTAATCTGACCTTTTTTTTTATTGAAAAACTGGACATTATTTGTTGAACACTTATATGAGCTCAGGTACTGTTCCAGCCTTAAGGATAAAGTGGTTACCAAAGCAGGCGAAGATCCTTGCCCTTGTGAAGCTCATAGTCTAGAATTTATTCGAATACCAGTGACACTGAACATTCCCCGTGTATGTGTTGACCTTAGGCCGTCTAGAAGAGCTAAAGAGTTTTGAATGACTGATGTAGATGGACTAGGTGAAGTCTATGTTGGAACTGTTCAGACCCCCCGGTGTTTTCCAAAGAAAAACAAAAGGAAGATCAGAACTCCCATGATGTGAAATCTCTCAGGTAGCTGGGATAGTGGTAAACAAAGTCTTAAAGCTTAGAGTGTTTGCAGTTTGAAACTAGCCTTGATGTAGTCATATATTCAATTCAACGGTCACAGTCTACTCCTGAAACATGCATGCCTGGTCTGTAGGAGGAGGACCAGGAGGGCTTCTTAATCAAGCTATGGCTTCTTCCTGTTTAGGTCCTAAATCAGTGTCTGTCTGTGTAACTGCATACTGGAGCTGAGTAAGAGATGATTATGGTTCATAAGTTCACATTCCAAGCACTATGAAATAATCATTTTCTGATAAGTAAGATGGTGATTATTGAAATCTGTGCATTCTTTTATCTATAACAACTTTTTGTTCTCTTAGCATTTTTCACATCTGGTATGTACTTTCTCTCTCTCTTCTTTTCTTTGGGTGGTATTCACAGCATGTGTTTTTATTTTTTTCTGCCTCATTTTGTTTCTCAGCTCCTTTATTAGTACCAGGCTGATGTCAATATTCTATCATGTGCTTGAAGTACAACAATGTATTTTTGACACTAGTTGCAATGTCAATAGCTAACACAACTTCTACATGATTAATTCATAAGGCATCAGAAAATTAATATTTTAATGCAGAAATTTGTATGCTTTGGAAACCTTTGCTATATGTGAAAATTCTGGGAAAGTAATGCAAAATGCTCTTAGACTTTTTCAGCACTCGCAAAATGGAATATTGCTATTTTGCTCTCCTAAAGACAATACATTTAAATAAACAGTACACACATACACAGTTATTAAAAACAAGGCACTTTGAAGAATGTAGTAGTCAGTCACAGTCTCTGCTTGCAGAGAGCATGTACAGAGATAATACTTTCTGTTGGACATAAGTAGGAAGACCCTTTTGATGCTTTGAGAAGACATTTGATACCATCTGGAGCCCAGAATGAGTGTTGTTATGACTTCAGCGTGCACATATAAATTTATGCTTTAGTAAACTTTAGAATCCCAGAGTTTCTGGGTTCACTATAATAACACAGATTAAAAAATAAAAGGTAATAAAGAAAGCTTTCAGTTTTGTAAAGCATAATATATCCAATATGACCCCAGGACTCTCTGTAACTCTGTGCTTTATTTACTCCAATAGATCTTTTATTCCTCTCATACCTTTCAAAATACTTAGCCAGGTCATGACTTCTATGTAGCCGAATCCAGTGCAAATGGATTTGGAAAAAAAAAAAAAAATCCAGTGCAACTTCTTTTAATCAGTCTCTGGATCTCTGGAGCCTTTGGCATGGTGATTGTTATTTCTGACTTGTAATGATTTATTCTTGTTTTTTTTTTTTTTTTTTTTTAAACCTCTCAAATTACTGGCTGCTTTTAATTTGTCTTTTGCTTCCTCTTATATTTCTCAAACTCTTAAATTTGGGAAAACTTTAATAATTCTTTGAGAGTTTACCTCCCTTCTCCAATTTTTCCCTCTCTCTAGTATCATTGTAGTTAACCTACTCATTCCTGTAGTTTTAAATATGATACACATTCTCTTCATTGAACTTCAGATTCAGGTATCTGGCAGTTGCTTTAACATCTCCATTTACGTTTGAGATGGACAGCCCACATTTATCATGAACAAAACAATGTTTGATTTCCAGACACATCTTTTTTCTCATCCAAGTCCTCTACTAGCTTTTTCCTTTTTAGTAAATGACACCATGATACTCCCTGCGGCTGAAGACAAAGTCCTATGAGTCATCTTTTGTCCCCTCCTCAAAAACCCGTTTGAAGAGTTATAAACCCTGTTTTAACAATATACCTGGAATCTGCCGGCACTTTCTACAGTCTTACCTTTATTGCCCTAATCAGTCCCAGACACTGGCATCCCACACTTGACCATATCAGTACTTTCTGGTCTCGCTACTTTTATTCTTGTCACCTTACAAACCTTATTTACACAGTTATAAAAGTGTTATTTTTTGAACATACACCTGATGTGATTATTCTCCTGCTTAAAGTCATTCAGGGGCTTCTAGCACTCAGGTTAAATTCTAAGCATTTTATCAGTGTCTATTTGTTTCTACATGATTTATTACCTCTCTATTCCTCTTTTCTCTCACTCTGTGTCAGCCTCAATACATTTCTGTTTCTAGAAGGTGCCATATTACTTGTGTTCATAGTCTTTGAAACTTACCCTAATTCTTCTCAAATAGTGTCTCCTTTATATTAAGTTTCAGCTCAGATGTCTTCTCAGAGATATTTCTTGGTACCTTTTCTAGTCCTTTCTTTCCCTTCATCACTCCATTATTTTCTCTTACTTTTTTATAATCTATTACAACATGAAAGTATTTTCAAAATTTATATACTTTCATTTGCTATTCTCTGTCTTCTTTCATTAGACCCTAAGCTCCTTACTGCATAGAGTCATGTCTGGCACATTTTAGACACTCAAATGTTTTTTGCACAAATTATCAATTATCTGGATATTTGTTTAAATTGCAAATTTTTATGTCACCACACACTATTGAGTCAGAATTTTTAGAGGAGGAGTGTCACTAGAAATCTGCATTGTACATAAGCACCTCAATAGCTTTTAATACACTTGAAAGTTTGGGATTCACTACTTTATTCTGGATGATGTCAGAACCTGGGCATGAAGAGGCTGGACATAAGCAGGTGTATTATCTGTTTTCCCTGGAATTCTGATTTACTTCACTGAGGAGCCAAAGTATGTGGATAATACACGGGTGTTCTAGGGTTGATTTTCCGGAGAGCATTAGAACTGACTCCCCTCTGATGGTGGAGCTGAGCTCTTACTGAGCTCTCACTTGGAGTGATTGCTGTTAGAGTTCAGTGTGCCCCTGGTTGTATTTCATTGCTCTGCTGAAGTCTTGGATAGTTAAGAGAAATGAGTGCATTCTTAAGCTGTTAGAGGGAGGACCCTTTAGCTGCCAGTACCTTAATTTTCACCTTGTTCTATTGCAACTAATTTCTTTCAACTGTCTTGATTTGCGTGAACTTCAGCCAGAAGTTTAACCAGAAGAAAAACTCTGCTGTGGTATTACTAAATTCATGTGGAATTCTGGAGGAAATACTACCTCCTGGACATCTTCCCATTTACTAAGGAAAAATCTCATCAGGTGATATTTGTTCTCTATATCCATATGAAAAATAAGCAGAAATGTTATGTACAGAACAAGAATATAATATTTATTATCTTCTCTTTTTTCCCCTCAGGTCAGAGGGGATTCCTAAGATTAAGAGAAATGTATATTAATTTTTTATTCATTAGAAACAGGTTCTAAATGATTTTATTTTCCATCTTCTATTCTCTTTTAGTTTGACCAACGAAGACAAATATCATTAAAAATACTAATTTGAGGGATGCTTGGGTGGCTCTGTTGGTTAAACATCCCCGTCTAGATTTCAGCTCAGGTTATGACCTTAGGGTCCTGGGATTGAGCCCTGCATTGGGTTCTATGCTCAATGCAGAGCCTGCTCGAGATTCTCTTCCTCTCCCTCTGCCCCTCCCTCTGCACACACACATGTTCTCTCCCTAAAATAAATGAAGAAATAAAATTTAAAAAAGTACTAATCTGAGTAGAGTTTATCCATTCAGTAGACGTCTATTGAACATTTTATTTGTGCTTATATACTTGTCAATTACCTTTTTTTATCCATTAAGGTTCAGCTCAAAGTCATCTGTGGGACCTTTCCTAATTTGTGTAGGCAGAACTAGTTTCCCTTCTGCTTTAAAAACAATCTCTCCTGAAAACAAAACAAAAAAACCCCCAAAACCACACCAAACCAAAAAACCCCAAAATAACTCTGTGAGTACTTTATTGGAACACTTACTACATTTACTGTAATTGTATGTATGTTAATCTCTTTAAGATCCTTAAAGGTGGAAAAAAACCCGATCATTTTGTCCAATTCCCTAGCATTTAGCACAATGAATGACACAAAATAAATATTTAGTTTTTTAGTGAATGAAGGAAATCTGGAAGATTATGTGGGAAAATATGAGTATTCTCCTCAAAAGAACTAAAACAATAGTGGAGATGAATTTAGATTTGCTTATTTTTCCAGAAAGCCTTTTTCAATAATTAGTATACATATACTCCATGTGAATGTCGTACTTAGTGTCTCCGTAGCTGGTCACATTTTAAAATAATATAGGTGTCCAGGGGCACACAGATTTTATTAACCGTTTTAGAAGAGATGGGGATCATTCTGTTGTCAGTTTAGTTTGGGAAGAATAGTTAAGCAAATGATGTTTCAAAGAATCTTCAAGAAACAGACTTTGGGACACAGTGTTTGTGTGGATCTTATCTCCATAAATCAACATGAGATTACAAAAGAAAATGGAGGCTTAAAAAAAAATTAGAAATGAAAAGAAAATGGCTCAGGTCCTGATCCCAGGGTCCTGGGATCCAGTCCCGCATGGGGCTCCTTGCTCAGTGGGGAGCCTGCTTCTCTCTCTGCCTCTATCTGCCACTCAGCCTGCTTGTGCTCTCTCTCTCTCTGACAAATAAATAAATAAATAAAATCTTAAAAAAAAAAAGCCCCAAAACAACAAAAAAAATACAGTAGTTAAAAGTAAATGACAGTTTCTTCTTTTTTTTCACTCAAGGAAATTACAGTGATATAATTTGAGGTGAATAAAATCTGAGAGTTAAGGACGTATATCAAAGACTTAAGCAAACAAAGTGAAGGAAAGACAGTAAATTAGAGATTCGTCCTTCCCAAACTTTAGAGTAGCCAAGCTTTGCCTTAGGCCCCTTTTCAGAGCTTTGATTTCCTACCTTCATTTTCCTCCATCTTGGTTTCCCTGGACTGCCTTTTTCCTCAGTATTTCAGTGGCCTCCAATCTGTCAGCTGTAAGGCTGGGAAATAATTGTTATAAAATTTCTTTATCAAATTATATTAAGTACAGTTTGGTCCTTTTGCTCTCCCTCCCATAGTTTTAACTGGGATCCCTGACTTTAATACTAAAGAATGAATATTTAATGTTTGAGGAACTTCTGACCCTGAAAATGACCAAGGGAGACAGCGGTTTCCCTATTCAAGTTATGCCAAGAGGCTCATTAGGTTGGCCTTGATTTGTAGTCAACTTACAGGTCATGGCAGAGTTTCCCTTATTGATGTTAGGTTTTTTAGCTATGAACAATTTTAACTTGGAGTAGAGAAATGTAATCTTTGTTCTAAGAGAATTTTTCTAATTGCCTGACCTGTGGAGACAAAGGTTGCCATTGTGACACAATAAAAGGCTCATTGTGCAAGTAGAATCTTATTGGATACCTTTTGTCTTTTACTGTAAGAAAGTCTATTTTCATCACCACCTGCTACCTGTTCTTCCTTTAGGGGTTTGTTTCTAGAATTTCATCATGAGATTTATGGAAACTGAATGATCAGGACAAGTTGTTCTTCAATGAAGTTTGCAAAATCTTTGCTGTGTTCATTTACTTTATATGAAAGGGAATATATATTTCGTTAAATAATATCTGAACTTGGTTTTTCATGGCAGACGAATGTTAAATCCTGTGAAATTGTGTGTGTGTGTGTGTGTATCCTCAAATTGCATGTATAATTATATATATGTATATGTATATGTATATATATGTATACACACACACATAGTGATTTTTGCATTGTCTTGTGACAAATAATGTTATTCATGACTTTATTTTATTTATTTATTTTTTAAAAAGATTTTATTTATTTATTTGACAGAGAGAGATCACAAGCAGGCAGAGAGGCAGGCAGAGAGAGAGGAGGAAGCAGGCTCCCCACTGAGCAGAGAGCCTGATGCGGGGCTCGATCCCAGGACCCTGAGATCATGACCTGAGCCAAAGGCAACAGCTTAAAACCCACTGAGCCACCCAGGCGCCCCATGACTTTATATTTTATGGACCCTTTGTATTTTATGGACCCTTTATATTTTATGGACCCTATTTCTGTAACAAAGTACGGAGAGATGCAAAGTTACCCAATTTGTTTTGCTAATGCTATAATTGAGCAAGAGAGAAATGTTACCATTGATATATTGATTTTAATAAGTTTTTTTCCACAAAAATTAATCTGCTAATTTTCATGTTGATATAGGTCAGAGTATGAAAAAACTCTTTTGTTTAACATTAGGAATTTGAAAGTTTTCTTAATATATTTTATTTATCAAACATTCACTGTGTACCCTATAGTCAGCTTAAGTACTGGGGGGTAGATATATTATTGTGTTACTGTAGGAACTTACAGTCTTTTTGAGAAGGATACAGAAATGTAAGTGGATGATTTTATTAGAAATTATAGTAAGATTTATAAAAAAAAAAGAGGAAATAAAACATGGTGGAAGAAGGTCAAAGTGGTGAGTTATTCTGTTTGGAGAGATAGCAGAAAGTTTTTCATGAAGGTCACGATATTGGATTTGGATCTTGAAAGATAAATTTAAATAGTGAAACAGAGGAATGGACATTGCATAAGTAAAGCCATAGCAGTGTGAGAATGAAAGCCAGTTGTGGGGAATGGCAGTAGTGTCTTATAACATCTGGGGCCGTAAGAGAGGCTGGCTGATGCCACGGGAATTCAAAAAGAAGCTCAAGGTTAGTATGTAAGAGGCCTTGAGTGCCATGTGGGGGAAATGGATTTAAGGTGCAGGTAAGTTGAAGCCTTCCGAGGTATTTGAGTAAGCCAGAAATATAAGTCAGTGTTTCAAAAGGTAATTCCTTTGATGGTGTGGCATCTGGATTAGCAGAGAAGGAAGTGTGTGGCAGTTATATTTATTAGTAGGGGTTTGATTTTTCCTCCTGAAATAAAGTGAAAACAGATGGACTTAACTAGACATTGGTACTGCCATTGTGGAGTCCTGGACTCAGAATTTATTTTAGTATATAGGCTGCTAGCAAAAACATAGGAGTTGGATAAGCTTGGTTTGTATTTCTTTTCTGCCATGTTCTAGGTTTATGTGTAGGTCCACAGGATTCTCATGATCTTTAGTTTCCTCACATAGGAAATGTGATTACTGAACAGAGATCATGTGATGATTTGGTGATCTAATCATTCAAAAAAGCACCTTGTAGCCTACAGGCACGATATCAATGCTGTTTTTAAGATCTTACTCATAAGTTTTTTGAAGTTAGAGAAAGTACTTGGTTGTTTTTTATATCCTTTGCCAACACATCAAGTTTATATCCTACAGTATATAATTACAGTCTCAACTGAGTAATTGAAGCACAATTACTCAAAATTTTTTTTAATTAAATTGACCTCTGGCTCTTATTATTACAATTGGTGCAGTTAATATAGTTGGTGTAATACAAATACCAGCACAGGTTGCTGTATAGAATTTTTTATTCAAGGTACTTCCAGGACTTGATTTTGATCACCTCCATCCCCATATTTTCCATAGACTGGTTAGTCATCAAGCAATGTATATTAAGGGGCCCCTGAGTGGCTCAGTTGGCTGGGCGTGCAGTTCTTGATTTCAGCTCAGGTCATGATCTCAGGGTCATGATATTGAGTCTGTCCTTATGATTCTCTCCCTCTCCCCCTCCACTCAAACTACTGGCTCACACACACACACACACACACACACACACACACTCTCTCTCTCTCTCTCTCTCTCTCAAA